>NW_015172021.1:135279-140832 GCF_001447785.1 Gekko japonicus | reverse complement strand
AGCTAGTTCAAAAAAGGTTGCCCTAGACATCTGGAAATTCTTCAGCCAGTCCTCATTGATCCATGTGCCCATCACAGTGTTGTTCCACCAGTCCTCACTCCTCTCTTTCACCCACCAGCGTCGCGGGACTGTATGGGCAGCAATGACAGGTGCCCATGCCCTGATAGATGCCCTCCGATTGTACCTGGAGGGCACATGGCTCAAGGCATGCAGGTCTGTTCTCCTCTTCCCCCCCTCCTCCTAGAAAGATGAAGGCAGTGTGTAAGCACCTCAGTCAAAGCTACTGTGCTGCTGATCATCATCTGCAACACCTCCAGGATCAGTTGCAGCAAGGTAGTTATTGAGACCATGATGCTCAGTAGCCTCTCACACAGTTACACAAAACCACTCTAACCAAACCAGCCTGCCACTTGTCTCCAGGTGGGAACCTGTCAACCCCTTCACCTTCTCCTGACTTGTCTCAGGGCATGGAAGGGTTAGCTACATTGCTGTCACCAATCACTGATGCCCTGGTGTCCCGCTGGAAGCCTGCAGTCCAATGGGATACTTGTTCCCAGGGGGCAGATGTAGGCATCGCATGTATCCCAGTGGAGTCAATGCATTCCAATGGGATCGCTATTCCGATCGTTTGAGGTTCTGGTATAGCGCGGCCGAAAAAAGGCGGGAAAGAGGCATATCGGAACCGGGAGAGGGAACGGGAGACTACTCTGAAGCGGTTTACAGGTAAAACGCTTCCCTCCCGGTTCCTAAACGGAACAGAGGCTTTTCTGCGTGAAATGGCAGTTACATCCTCGTAGGGAACCGATTCTCAACTGGGTTCTGTCTGAAATGACAGACCAGAACCCGGTTGAAAACCGGTTCCCTACTGGGAGATATCGCCTGTCTGAAATTCCCCATAGATAGCGAAAAGTGGCAAATCAAAATTAGTGTCCAAATATTTAAGCAAGAATAGAAGGAAATGAACATAGGTTAATGCCTAATAAAGGTTCTGACTGACTGACAAATGAACATAGGGAATATTTGCTCCTCTTTGTTTTTGATCCCATCAGTCCGTTAATAGGTGTTTGATTAGTAGGAGACCATAATTAGTCCTGTTATTGATTTATTTCCTTGAAACCCCGCCCTCAACATTAGCCCCCCAGCTATAATGTTTGGGCAGGCTATCAAAATGTTTGTGAGTGTGGGGGGGGAGGGAAGAATCAATAAAATATATTACTGGTAAAATGTTATCAAACAAAGCATCAATAAACACCCATAATCAGACATGCAACAATTCAGTAAAATAAAACAATTAATTTAAATTCAGGGGAAGGGATGGGGGTGGGTGGGATAAAATATGCACCACAAAATAAACAAATCAACTACGAATCAGGATGATTAAAAATGGTGTGACACTGAGAGCACTTTCCAAGTTTGGAGAGACCATAAGGGTTGCCAAGTCCCGCAAACTCACCAGCGGGGGAGGCTCCGATGGGTCCGCTCACCATATGGTTTCCCCCCTGACGATCTGGGCCACACCCCCAACGTGAGCGACGTGGCTGCATCACCTCCGGTGATCACCTCCAGTGATGCAGCTTTGGGGGGCGGAGTTCCCCCTGGGGCCCGATTCCGCCGTGGCGGAAATTGGGCCTCCAAAGCGGGGGTTTCCTCGCCCCCCGCCCCCACTTGGCAGCCCTAGAGACCATAGTAGGTCCCATCACAAAATGGCTGCTATGGGAGACCAGGCCAAAACGGTTGCCATGGGAGACTGTTACAAAAAGCTGAGAGCTCCCAAGCCAATCATCTTTCTAGGACCTGGGCAGCTATTGCTGAATGGGCACTTCCTGTTCACACAAAGCACTTCCGGAACTAACGTGGTGGTGAAGAAAGCCAAGGTTGGCTCTTTGCTTTGGAGCAGAAGTATTTCGGGGAAGAAGCAAGTCGGCACACAATCAATGGATGGCATCATGGTGCCCGCAGATACCCTGTTGGGGACCAGTGAATGGCATCATGGTGCCCATAGATACCATGCTGGGGATCAATGTTGTACAATATGCTGACTCTCAAAGAAAAGTGCATGTGTTTGTTTTGCAGCATGATATTCAAACCCAGGGTTTGAATGACTGAGAAAAGATCAATAGGGCATATACATTTCAAGTGGAGAAATAAGGTGTTTTATAAACACCCTGTCTTAATGTGTGCTACTGCCTGCTGAGGATTACATGAAAAGAACCACAATTTATTCTGTCTATTTACGCCTTTCTTTCTTGACCCCTATTTTATACCATGTTTCACTGCAAAACAGACAATCTTATCAAGGGGGAATAATTCGCCATAAGAGGAAAATAAACCTCCCAGCAGAAACCATTAAACCCCCCTACCCTTTAAGTTATTTGTTTCCCTCATCCTTTTTACACAGAAGTCTACATTTTTAAAGTTCATCAATTCTTGTGGCAGCTAATTGCAAGTTAAAAGAACCTTGGAGACCAGCCTAGTCTCCTTTTTCTTTTGCCCACCAGTCTCAAAATGCAGAAGGGGGATCCTGCTAGGGATGGTTTTACATTTTTTCTCCCTGCTGTTTCAGCCCCCAAATCCCCAATTTTGATTTGGATAAATTAATGTATGATTTTCTGGTTCTGTACCATTTTCCTTGCATCTTCCGTGTATAATGTTTACATTTCTCAATCTAACTTGTGTATCGATAAATTGGCCTGATACGTACCAATGATACACTTGGAAGTCTGTGTGTGTGAATCTATAAATCTATATCTATATAGTACCAAGAAGCCATATATAGTACCAAGCAGGGGTCATTTCGTAGAAAAAGAGGTGCAGGAGCTCATTAGCATAACTTATTTGCATATGCCACACACCCTGAAGTCACCAGAAGCGTGTCAGAAGGCAACACCCACTGCTCCACTGGGCTGTTTTGGATTGCTAGCTAAGGGGGGGGGGAAGCCATGCAGATCTGTCCTCGCAGAGGAGGAAGAGCTTGTACCTGAATAAAACTTGGTCTTAAAGGTGCTGGGGGGCCGGGGGGGCTCTGCAACTTACCTGGCTGCTTCTAGCTCTGACTCAGGGCTGCTGGGAGCAGGGGGCGGGGCTTGTTGCATGTGCCCGCCCCCTGGGCTCTTTACAGCCAGAGCTCCGCTCCTGTGCACTCCTGCAGGAAATGACCCCTGGTACCAAGAAACCAACAGGGCATGTATAGGCATATATAGTACCAACAAGCCAACAGGGAACAGCTGGGAATTTCAAAAGAAGAAGAAGAAAGAAATGGAAAAGGGAAAATGTGCTTATCCCTGGAGCAAAGGCCTACTGACCCACATGCTCCAATGGCCCTGATTTTACTGTCTGGTCTGGTAAGAGAGTTAGTATGTGCACGCATGCCTCAGAATTCAGCATCCTCCTTCTGGATCTCGAAAACTTAAAATTTATATCATGATTTGATCGCCCAATTATGGAAACACAAATTAACATCCTATATGCCACTGCTTGATAATCCCACATGGGGAAGGGAGAGAAAGGCATTCTAAACATGCCTGGGTTCCCTGCTCAATCTTCTCCAGGTGCCCTGCAGCCACGCACCACCTGGAGTACATTGGGCAGGGACCCAGGCATGTCTGCTCACCTTCCCTTCCCTTCTCCAGCCCTTCTCCCCTTTTTTACGAAATGACCCCTGGTTGTGACCAATGCTCCCTCTAAGCTGTGGAGTCTTGTGAGCAAAAATTCTACTTTGTGAGCTACTGGTTTTAAAGTTGTGAGTGAGCGATTTGGTCGCTGCTGCAGAAATTAGTTTGCTCAGAGCCATCCTGCCTAAGTTGAGACAAAAGTGTGTGAGCCAGAGGCTAAAAAACTGCGAGCTTGCTCACACTAACTCATCTTAGAGGGAACACTGGTTGCAGCCCAAGTATTCTTCTATGACGGAGGCAGCTGTTTCTGAATGGATGCTTCCTCCAGCTGCAAGGGTAATGACTTCTGGACTCTTCTGAAGCACCTACTGTTCCAATAGGGTTGCTCTGGTTTGGGAAATACCTGAACATTTTGGGGGTGGAGCCTGGGGAGGGTGGGGTTTTGGGAGGGGAGAGACCTCAGCTGGATATAATGTCACAGAGTCCACCTTCCAAAGCAGCCATTTTCTCCAGGGGAACTAATCTTGGTCATCAGGAGATCAACTGTAATAGCAGGAGATCTCCAGGTGCTACCTGGAGGCTGGCAACCCTATATCCCAAGAAGGTGGACGAAACCAAGTACAGGCTGTCTAATCTGGGGAAGAGGTGTCTTTGTGGAAGGAGTAAGTGGGCACCAGGCGAGGAAATGGCAGATGCTATGGTGCCCACCATGGACACCACACTGGGGATTGCAGCATTCATCCATGGCTTTGTGGGATGTCTGAACTAAGTGTGTGAGAGAAGGTGTTGGTTGTCAATGTGTTGAAAGATCATTTCCCCATTGGAACCAACCTCCAGCATTGAAAAACATGTCGGGTGGGGAGGAAAACCTGTTTGGATGCATCTGGGAGCAGTAGAACAGTTTGATTTTCATAGAGTCATAAAGAAGTAAACAGTAGGCCTCTATGAAGATGTATTGGGCCCTGCAGTGCCATTGTCTTCAAAAGGAATTAAAAACAAATTGCTGTGGGCCAGCACATAATTTAGAGACTCAGGGCAATTTTATGACTTGCTAATGTTCCTAATTACATGCCCGTGAAAGGCTTAATTAATTGGGGGTATGTAGCAAAAAAGAGAGAGAAGAAGAAGAAGGAAAAAAAGAAGCGTTGCCTTGTGTTTGTTATCGTGGTTCCAAGGCATTGATTTTACTGCCTACGGAGAATTTAAGGCCTCTCTATTTGCACAAAGAAAATGCTAGTCTCTCTTTCTCTCTCTCTCTCTCTGTCTTGCGAGAAAAAAAAGCACATTAAGATCAACCCCTTGCTGCTATCTAATATACTTGCCTCTACTTAACCGAAAGCTCGGGTAATCATATTTTTTGTAAATGTTGGTGCTGTTAATTGCACCAGGGAGAGAAAATAGGTTCCGCTCGGCTGGTTGTAGAAAATTTTGAAATCTTCTCTTCCCCTTCCCAGGCCAGCCCCCTCCTCCTGAGCTCCCAATCCGGAGGAGTCCAAGAAGGGAAGCCATGCTGGAGGAGAGCGCCAAGCCCAGCAGGTTGATAGGGCTACCAGCAAAGGCCATTCAGAAACCAAGCAACATTTGGCTGGCTTTCCACAGACCAATGAAGTTAGGACCACACTTGTCCAGCCTATGATCATCAACTTTAAGGAGTGCCTGGACACTCTAAGAGTCTGTCAGCCAGGAGAGGAAATTGCTCTTTTGAATAGTACCCATTTATAGAAACCTACTTGTATATTTAAAACTAGAATGTCAATGAGAAAAATTCTAAGTGCCTCTTGTTTTGCTTTTTGATGCGTGGAGGTCTTTTAAAGCAGGGATCCCCCCAAGTTTTTTAAGCCTGTGGGCACCTTTGGAATTCTGACACAGTCACGAAATGGCTGCCACCAAATGGCTGCCGCATAGAGTTGCAAGGTCCGTCTTCGTCCCCAGCGGGGGCCTT
>NW_015172021.1:123965-135261 GCF_001447785.1 Gekko japonicus | reverse complement strand
ATTCCTGGAGGGGGCGGGGCATCTCCAATGAGATGACATCACATTGGGGATGTCTCTGCCCCAAGCCCTGCCCCCAAGAATGGTCGCCTGCAGCCACCTCCTCCCCTCCCTGAACTCCAAGTAGGGTTGCCAAATGGCGTCGGGGGGCGGGGAATCCCCCGCTTTGACGGCCCGATTTTCGACGCGACGAAAATTGGGCCCGGGGGAAATTCCACCCCCGCGTGCGCGTCACCCGGAAGTGACGTCGCACGCTGGGGGTGGGGCCATGGCCATTTGAGGGGAAAACTCACTTCCACCCCCGCGTGCAACGTCACTTCTGGGTGACGCACACGCGATGCGCGTGCACACACCCAAACACCGGCTGGGAGCCCCCCCGCTCGTGGCCAAAAGAGATTTTGCAACCCTAACTCCAAGCACCACTGCCCGCCAATCAGGTAGAGGGTCCTTTAAATCTTGCAAGAGGGGATGGAGAGGGGAAGCCGCCGGCCATGAGCCTGAACTCCAAGCACCACTGCCGCCAGTCCCTGCTGGGTAGAAGCACTTAAAGGGATCCTTCAAGTCTGTCAGGTATCACCTGGAATCAACGGAGTCACTTTCCATAGAAAAGGTTACTTTATTGAAGCCATGGATCACTGAACAGGTCTCTGATTGGAATAACATAATGCGGAAGCACAAGCAACATAAAGGGAAATCATAATCACTCCTAACCAATGATCATTATTCCCGCCCTGATATCCAGAGCATTTTTGCGCGCTCATTTCATGAGAAAGCAGCGGCCCCTGCTATCAGCAGCTAGCAGTTCCCATAGACTCTCCTAATTAAAACAAAGGCTAGAACTCTCTGTCTCCCACCTGTTGTCCTTGAGAAGAAAGCGGTTCCCCAACAAGCATAGTCATTACATTTTCTACGCCTGCGCAAGCAATTCTACACTGTTAGCAAGCAGTTACACAGAGGAACAGTTTGCACCATACAGGGGGGGGTATTGGACATAGGGGATTCATATATACACTGAAAGACATTCATTGGCAGCTTGCTGACAAAGTCCTTCTGCCCAGGAAGGCCCTGGGCGCCTGAGAGATCAGGCTCGTGGGGTCAGTCCCTGCTGGGCAGAAGCACTTAAAGAACATGGGGATCCTCTGGAGTTGCAGCTCATCTCCAGACTACACAGAGATCAGTTTCCCTGCAGAAAAGGGATGCTTTGGAGTGTAGAAGCGATGGCATTGTACCCCACTGAGGTCTTTGTCCTCCCCAGGCTCCATCCCCCAAACTCCAGGAGTTTCCGAACCTGGATCTGCAACCCAACCCCCCCACACCCCCTCCTTGGGACGACCTCAGAAGGGACCTTGGGGGGAGGGACCTCAGTAGCAGAAGCCAACCCTCCTGAGTCCCTACCAGAGATGTTGCTGGCACTGAGACCCAGGAGAGCTCTATCAAAGGGGCAGGGAGAACAGGGAGCGCTGGCCTTCTTTAGAGGAGGCTGGGCGGGGCAGCCAGCTCTTTAAAGAAGTCCAGGGGGAAGGGCCAGAAGCTCACCAACCCAAGGCAAGTATCCATTGGCCCAGGGGCCTGTCACTCTCCAGGACTGGGTTGGGGAGAGAGGATTGGCTGAGCACAGCATTGGCCCACCCTTGGGGCAGCATGTAAAAGGTGTGTCCAGGAGCAGCCAGGGAGGAGGAGCCAAACTTGTTCCCTGGCAGAACAGAGGGTGGAAATTGGGTGGAGAGAAAACCTTTGCCTCTTCCTCTGTTCTGAAGCTTTATCCTGGGACACTTGCCCAACTACAAGCAACCCTGGAGGGTGAGACCGTTTGGGACTCAGACTTGACACAGAGCTACTGACACAGTTTGGAACCTGACACAGAGGAAGGTCTTCCCTATCCTCTGCTGAAGAAATGTCACTCTGGCCTGGCCTTTGCATGAGACTTGATGAGGAGGTAAGGCAGACTATACCAGTTAGGTTTCAGATGGTGGGGTTGGTCACATTTTTTATGCTCTACTATGCTAAAAAAAACTTTCCTGTGGCTGCGATCATAAGCACAATTAGACCCGACACAGGTGCAAATGCTGGGTGGATTTAAAGGGTGCGATCAGAAAACAACATCTGGGAAGTGCCCTGCAGCCATCAGCAACCCGTTCTGCTCTGCCGCAGAAGTGGAGTTAAAAGACACCGGGGGAATTCCAGTAGTAAATGGGTTGCGACGGGCCATGGATGGACTTCCCGTGTCTGATCACTCCAGCGCACTCTCATGGTATCGGGGTGGTCTGATCAGGCCATCCCAACTCTGTGCCGTTGTTTCCCCCCGCCCCTTTACAGTATGTGCATCATCGCAAACTCCATAGGGAGCTCTCAGTGTGGAGGTTGCAATTCATCGATTCCTCATTTAAGCGCACGGGGAAGAAACGGCACAAAAAAAGGACTCACCCACAGTTGCGTCTGATCACACACTGACGGACTGTGCCCGCAGCTCCAAAGGGAAGTGTGATCGTGCAACTGTGAGTCAAATCCCTCTGGAGGAAAAAGGCCTCCCCCATTTTTTCTGGCACGTGTGACCACAACCTGTGAAGCGAAAATAAATACAGGTATGATAGTTATTTTTGTAAATCCTGAGGAAACTCCCCCCTGCAATCTGGTGGTATGGTCCAGGAATATTTTTTTGCATTTAATGAGTTTAAAACCCTGCTAAACATTACCTCAGCGATGCAAGATCTGCCAGGTCACAGCTCCATCATGTTTTGGAACACCTGAAGATCCAACCGACTTGCATGGGAGGGACTGCTATGTTATTGTCAACATGGGGCTGCTGGCCAGCAGGGTCTCAGGAGATGAAGTGGAAGGAGGGGGGCACAGTAGGGGCCAGAGTTTGAGAGCACACAGGGGGTGTACTGTGGAGATAAAAATACAAGCAAGGGTCTGGAAAGGGAAAGTGATCCAGTTAGGGAGATCCAAAGCTGAGGCGCTAGCTAGGTCATTAACAGCAAAAGCACAGAGAGCCATTGCCATGAGCACACGAAGTTGCTCTTTCACACAGATTGTGCCGCTACCAGCAGGGCAGCTGGGGAAGCAAAGGGGAGGCATACTTTTTCTCCCTCCCTCCCTCCCTCCCTCCCTCCCATCTATTTGCTTTCTTTGTTTCTCTCTCTCTTTCTTTCCGCCTCTTTCATTCTTTCTTTCCACCTCTCTCTTTTTCTCTCTCTCTTAGACAAAGAAATATCACTGGACAAATAAATATCATTATCAATATCTGTTTGGATCCCTTTGGTTTTTACTTTTGGCAGTCACAGCTAATGTTAATAAAAAAGCACATTTGCATATATTTTAAAATAAAAACATGTCTGTGATATTTGTTCATGTCTTGCAGCTCTCAAACATCTGACGTTTATTCGATGTGGCTCTTACGCTGAGCAAGTATGGCCACCCTTGCCTTAGACCAAGTTGGACTAATGATCCAGCAAGTCTGACTTGGTCCAATCTGGCTGGCAAAGGCTCTCAAGGCTCTCCGGCAGAGCTCCCACAGTGTCTTGGGTCTTTCCCAAATACCTGCAGCCTACCTGACCTTTTGACCGAAGATGCCAAAGATTGAACCTGGGGCTTTCTGCATGCAACGCAGGTGCTCTGCCTTATACCAAGTCAGGCCACTGGTCCATCAATTTCAGTACTATCTACTCTGGCTTCGCAGTGGCTGTCCACCATCTCATGCAAAAGAGAGGGACCCCGCCCCCAACTCTGCTATTTTTAACAGGAGATAATGAGGTTTGAATCCAGGGCTATTTTGGGGCAGGAACACACAGGAACAGAGTTCCGGCTGGTTTCAGAGTTGGCCACGCCCACTCCAAGGCGGGCGGACCAGGGGGAGCCTGGAAGGATTGGGGAGGCATTTAAATGCCTCACCGTGCCTTCCCCAGCCTGTCCCGGGCAGGGCGAGGCAAGGAAGTTTAAACTGCCTTCCCTTCTCTTCAAGCCAAGGAAAGGCATGGGGTGTGGCCTAGTATGCTAATGAGCTGTGCTGTCGGGTGTGATCTAATATGCTAATGAGTTTCTGCTGTTGGGTGTGGCATATTATGCTAATGCGTTCCTGCTGGGCTTTTCCTATGATCTTCTGCACACAAAACAGATGATCTGCCCCTGAGCCAGTGTTCCCTCTAAGTTGAGTTAGTGTGAGCTAGCTCACAGTTTTTTAGCCTCCGGCTCACCCGTTTTTGTCTGAGCTCAGGAAGGGATGACTCCAGATAAAACTAATTTCTGCAGCAACCAAATCGCTCGCTCACAACTTTAATTAGGGTTGCCAAGTCTGGCAAACTTACCGGCGGGGGAGGCTCCGACCAGTCCAGGAGAAGGTCCGAAGCGTGCGCGCGCTGCCACCACATCACTGGAAGTGATGTGCAATGTTGCTGACATTGGGGGCGTGGCCGAGCTCATCGGGGGGGAAACCATATGGTTTCCCCCCCGACAAGCTCAGCCACGCCCCCAACGTCAGCAACGTGGCTGCGTCCCCTCTGGGGACGCAGTTTTGGGGAGCGGAGTTCCCCCCGGGGCCCGATTCCGCCACGGTGGAAATCGGGCCTCCAAAGCGGGGGTTTCCCCGCCCCCATATGGCAACTCTAACTTTAATGCCAGTAGCTCACAAAGTACAATTTTTGTTCACAAGACTCCACAGCTTAGAGGGAGCATTTCCTATGGCCAGGGTGGTTTTTTTTTTAAAATAGGGGGACCTTTTAAAAAGTCGGGGGGGTACTGAAATGCATGGCCTCCCTCACTTCTCCCTCAAAGCATTAAAAGGGACCCTTTAAGTGCTTTGGGAGAGAAGTGGGGGCTGTGTGCCTGCACTCCAGGCTGTGAATTCGTGGCCTCCCTTCTCAGCTTCTCTGTCAAAGCATTTAAAGGGTCCCTTTAAATGCTTTGGGGGAGAAGAGGGGGTCACGTGCCTGCATTCCAAGCTGCGAATCTGTGTCTTGGAGTGCAGGCGCATGCGGCCCCCTGCTTCTCCCGAAAAGTTGTGGGGCCTTTGGAGAAAGTTGGGGCCTGCCTCTAAGACAGAATAGTTTTTTCATTCTTTATTACGGTCACTTGACCAATCATATGAAAGATGTAGACTTAAAAATTCAGGCATACAGTAGATCAAATAAAACAATTTAAAATTAAATTCTAGTTACAGTACAGTTTCCGAGACCTAAATATCACCAGGTAGAATCTAGCTAGTTGATGAGTGATCTTGGCATTCTTATCAGATAGGTAACCCTCTGATTTTTTCAGTGAGACCAGAGAATTGGCCTAACAGAGTAATAAGGAACAGATCTTGGTTGTCTGAAGATCAATTGTGAGAGGTCTCCAGGTGCCACCTGGAGGTTGGGAATGCTATCTGATAGCCTGCCTTTTTGTGTTAGGATGGCAGTTAGGGGGCATGGCGGGAGCAATCAATCCATGCAGTGGCTAGTGCAGTAGCCTGGAACAAAAGGGACTCATAGCAGAGGAAATTTAGACTACTCCAAGGTCTTCCACTTCTCCTGTCGGGTCTCACAAATAGATCTTCCTGGATGGGGGGGGGGGGAGAGTGGAGGGACACCGATTGGCCCATTCATGGAGATAAAAGAAACCACTCTTTAATACACTTCCCAGCAGAACGAGGACAGCTTCAAAGGAAGGTAAAATGCTCATTTTGTACATCCTTCTGGAAAGGGGAGAAATAAAGGGGCATGAACTCCCCCACACTCCTCTGCCACTGATCTCTGTGTTACAAATATATTTTGATCTTTCTCGGTGTGTGTGTGTGTATTTGTCTGTCCTCAAAGGACTGATGGTACTTGAGATTAGAAGGGTTATTTATTTTTGTTGCTTTGCTGTACTGGCAGTAAATCACTGTTTAGCATCTACAGCGGCTCAAGGATGACTCTGGCACGGGGAAGACACCTTAAACATTTCCAGGACCGGAGAAAGAACTTTTCAGTCAAGGAGAGGTGAAACTGTTGACCCAGGAGAAACATGCTGTGATTTAGGTTATGGTGACCTCCGAAGCAGGAGAGGCACCTCCCCACCTCCAGCCTTCCTGGGAAATATGCAAATGAACAGCAATCTGGTGAGAAAGGCCTCCCTGAAGTGCAGAAGTTGGTGTGTCTGTTTCATTGCACCTTGGATTGAACCTCCCCCAATATTTGACAGACAGGAAAGAGGAATGCTGGATTTCACAATGAAGTGAAGAAGGACATTGTAGAATAAATGTGTTGTTGGGTCATCTAGTCTTTAAACTGTTTGGGGGGAGGGCTAAAACAGAAGCAGAACATGGAAGAGGTTTGTTGCCAGGAAACAAATTACCTATTATTTTAAAAATATTTCTATTCTCCTTTTCCAGAAAAGGACACTCCTATAAAAATCAAACATGACCTCTCCTCCACCTTAACGTCACAACAATCTTGTGAGATAGGTTAGGCTGAAAAAGTGTGTAGCTGGTTAAGCTTCCATGGTGGGGTGGAGATTCCAGCCTGGGTCTATCACATCTTAGTCTGACACTCTAAGCTGCTGCTGTTGTTGTTGTCGTCACTATTGTTGTTGGTCAGTTGCACAGTCGAGTCCAACTCTGCAACCCCATCGACCGTCCTCTGAAGTTTGCTCAACTTTGCTCGTTGCATCAATAACACTGTCTAACCATCTCATCCTTTGCCGTCCCCTTCTTCTTTGACCTTTAGTCTTTCCCAGCATCAGGGTCTTCTGTTGGTTTGTGACTGTCTCCGCTCAGTCAAAATGTTTACGGAACTTCAAAGCAACCATTTGGAGGGCATGTAGAGGAGCATCCGGGGGAGGTCCCCTGCGGCTTTGATGTATCTAGCTTGCACAGAATCCATTCTCTACACTCCTGAACCTCAGACATTTTGACAGGCACAGGTTCAGGAGTGTATAGAACAGATTCTGTGCAAGCTAGAGACCCTAAACTCGCAGCAGAGGTGATTCTAGCTTGTATGAGATTCCTTCTATACACTCCTGAACCTGCACCTGTCAAAATGACAGCTGACAGGTGGTCATTTCCCCAGAAAGCACTTTCCTGGGGGCACCTTTGGGGGGGCCATAAGGGAGGCTGTAACTCGGACACCGTAGATCCAATTCTCACCAAACTTGAAGGGCAGATATAGGAGAGTTAGCCAGAGATCCCCTGCAAGTTTGGTGTCTCTAGCATGCCGAGGGGGGTGTTTTCTACTGCCTCACAAACCAAGCTGCCTCATACACCGCAAACCAAACCGCATTTTCCCAGTTCGTTCCCATGCTTATCTCTGTCACCTGGAAATCAGTTGTCATCCCAAGAGATCTCTAGCCGTTATCTGGAGGTTAACAAGTAGCCTGATTCCTCGCTACTTGGAACATACTGACAGACTTCGTGTCATTTTGAATCTTGCCAGAGCTGGGTTGAGCTCCATCACTAAGAAAAGCGGCCTGATGAAGCACTACAGCTAGTCTTGAGCTTATGCCGTCTACTGCTTGCTTTCTTCTGGAAATTCTTCTCTCTGCACGAAAGGTGACCGCGTCAATCTGAAGAGAGACTTGTACTTTCAAGGACTACTAGGTCCTATTAGGTTCAACTGGTGCAGTTGTCATTTATGCATGGTGGCAAAACTATTTGGTGTGTGTGTTAATTGTGGTTGTAAATAGAACTGTATAAGAAGACAGCAGTTTCAAGTGTGATTTGTACAGTGCAACAGATTATTCTGTTTATTTATTTGTATTTGGAGGTTGGGAACCCTACACTGGCTGTTTCTACCTGCCTACCTTTTGTCAGGATTGGAACTGAGCCCACATGCATCTGGGAGCCAAACTCCCATTGGATGTCTGATTCAGATTTCCTGTGGGGACTTTGAATTGTATGAGCCAGCCCTGAATGGAGATGGGGAACGAAGGGGAAATGGAGCTCAGGTGCCATTGCCATAAGTCAGCCTGGAGTGGGGCAGAAGGGTTCCTCACACTTGATGAATGGGGCTGTTCTTCAAGCCAGTTTGAGCTCAATGCTTACATTAGTGCATGCACATGAGAAAAGTCAGAGCAGAAGTTCCCTGGTGGTTTGAAAACAAGACGCCTCACCTCCCTGGCACCTCTCCCCCAGCAAGAGTCCACTGAACTGAAACACGTTTGGCTACAGTGCGGAAGATTAATGGCACTGGGCTTTCCCTTTGCCCTTTTGCACAATCCGGGTGTTGAGACTCTCAGGGGAACTCACAGAAGCTCCAGATTGTCCTGAAGGGCTTGCGTGGAGACCATCATCCAAGGATGCCAGGAAGGCTGTCTGCTTTGGGGGCTATCGTGCCACTTTGGAATTTGAGTCCCACCATTATGGATTAGACCCAGGGTTGCCAGCCTCCAGGTGAGGCCTGGGGATCTCCTGCTTTTACAGAGATCAGCTCCCCTGGAAGCCCGCATTTCAAGTCAGCTAGACGTTTTGTATACTGCTGTGCATCAGTCAATAGGGGTGTTTGTGAACTTGGCAGGTTCTTCTGGAAAGTGGCTTGAAGAAAGGAAAACCGAAACGAAGAGAACCTAGGCATTTGTTGCTACTGACCACTCTAGAGAAGACTTTGGCTGTACAGGAAAAGAGCTTGGCTGTATTCTAATGTATTGAAAGTTGGAATTTATCTAAGGAGTCCTGTGTGGACCATATTGAACTTGTATTAGCTGAGATGTTAGCTGTTTATACTACAAATCTTCAATAAGACTATCTTTAGGACTTTACAGATCTATTTGTACTTCTTTACACAATGCTACAGCCTCAGTGCTGTGTTTTTGTACTAAAACTTGCTTTCACTGTGTTGCCATTATATTTATACAACCCCTGGAAAAAATGGCTGCTTTGGAGGGTGGACCATGTGGCATTGTACCATGCTGAGGCCCCTCCCCTCCCCAAATCCCGCCCTCTCCTGGATCCACCCCCAAAGTCTCCAGGTATTTTCTAACCCAGGCCTGGCAACCCTAATTAGACCATTGGTCCCTGAGCCTGTGGGCACCTTTGGAATTCTGGCACAGGATGGTGGCCCTAACCTCTTCCAGCCTGTGGGCAGCTTTGTAATTCTGACACAAGGTGGGTGAGCCCAACCGCAAAATGGCTGCCTCAAGAGGCAGAGCCACACACAAGATGGCTGCCCCAGGAGGCGGAGCCACACACAGAGAGGAAGCCCAAGTGCAGGGGAGAAGAGAGTGTAAAGCAAACTTTGTGGCGGCAGCCGTCACTGGAACTCTGTTTGAAACTGCACAGCCAATCAAAAGCCCGGCTGGGCAAGAGCCCCATCTGTCCCCACCCACTTTCTGAAAATGCTTGTTGGGTGCCAAGAAGGGTGTTGCTGGATGCCGTGCTACCCCTGGGCACCAAGTTGGGAACTCCTGGATTAGGCCGATTTGCGTGAGGAAACTTTGTCTGGGGAAGTGTGTGCACCTGGGAGAAAGTGGGCTCTCAGAGGCTTGTTTCATTTCCTTGATTGACAAGCTGCCCTTCTCATGGAGACCCCAGACAAATTGCATGGTATAAAACAAGGCAACCTAATAGCATGATAGATCAAGATGAGGAGCCCTGATTGTCTGTAGCAGTGGAAAAGAGCCAGAGTCCAAGAGCACCTGAAAGACGAACACAATTTGTGGCAGGGAAGGAGCTTTCATGATTCACAGCTCACTTCTTTGGATCCCTAACTTGGTTTTTTATCTCTTCCATCCCTGGGATCTGAAGAATTGAGCAGTGACTCAGGAAAGCTCCTACCTGGCCATCGTTTTTGTTAGTCTTTAAGGAGCTACTGGACTCTTGCTCTTTGCTACGAATTAGCGCAATAGCATGAGATATCTAAAAAGTTTCAAAGGCCCCGGTCACACGGAAGATTTGCTGCGCTAAAGGCATGAATGTCAGGCAGATTTTCGGGGCACGATCACACCGCAACATCTGGGAAGCGTAGCACACCTGTGCGCAGTAAAAAAAAGTACCTCAGAAAGTGCACTAGTATCCGGAAAATGTGGGGCAGGGGCGGGCGTCTGATCGCGGGAGCGCTAGTATCCCGTGGCATCCGGTGCCCGTCCACCTCCCATTGCAAACCGGATGTTTTTCGTAAGCGCATGCGCACAAACACGAAACTGAAAGCAGTGGTGCTCCGTGGAACTGTGCATGTGCACAAACGCGCAATGCTTGCTGTGCTGCTTCTTTGCCACACTCCAGCATTGCCGTGTGACTGCCAGCTAACAGCCTAAGCGCGAAGACTCGGGGGACCGTCTGATCAGGCTACCACACCTTATTTTGCTCTGGGGTAAACAGCCACACCTCCCCCCGTGTTATCTGGCCTGTGTGACAGGGGCCAAAGTTTATTTATTTAACAGCTTTCGCCAGCTTATAATACAAAGAATAAAACTGAATACACAGAATAAAATATGAGTTAAACTGGTATAATTTATAATAAAATCGTCCAACATTGGAATATAGGAACCATGGGGGTAAGGATCATCTTCTCTATATATATTGCAAGACAGGCTGCCCAGAATCTAGCAGCAGCCTGAGAAACCTCGAAGTCCACGCCCTAGAGAATAAAATGTTTAATCCAATCCGGGCTAGTTATATAAATTTTACTCTGGATATCAAGGAAAAGTTTCATGCGTGGTTCCTCACAGCACGTACACTGTAGTAGAACATGTTGTAAAGTCTCTACTTCAAGTACGCCACAAGGGCAAAAACGCTGAGAGAAGGGGCTCTGGATATCTAAAAACAACAACACTGCAATAGGACTAAGTTTACAAAGATCTGCAACCTTGCAAAGAAGTATCATACATGATATGATTGGTTTCTAAACTCTGGGCTGGAACAGGGGGCTGGACCCTGGGGAGGGTGAGGTTTGGGATGGGAGGGACCTTTTCTAGTTCAGTCGCACAGTCGAGTCCGACTCTTTGCGACCCCATGGACCAGCTCCCACCAGGCCCTCCTGTCTTCCGCCGTCCTCTGAAGTTGGCTCAATTTCATGTTCGTTGCATCTATGACACCGTCTAACCATCTCATCCTTTGCTGTCCCCGTCTTCTTTGACCTTCAATCTTTCCCAGCATCGGGGTCTTCTCCAGTGAGTGCTCCCTTCTCATTGGGTGGCCAAAGTATTTGAGCTTCAGTTTCATTATCTGGCCTTCCAAGGAACAGTCAGGGTTGATTTCTTTTAGGATTGACTGATTTGTTCTTCTTGCAGTCCAAGGGACTCTCAAGAGTCTTCTCCAGCACCATAGTTCAAAAGAATCTATTCTTCGGCGCTCGGCCTTCCTTATAGTCCAACTCTCGCAGCCATACATGACTACTGGGAATACCATTGCTTT
>NW_015172021.1:122078-122269 GCF_001447785.1 Gekko japonicus | reverse complement strand
TTTCTATGAGATTCCTGGCCACAGTAGTATATATAATGGTCTTCTGAGTTAAATTCGCCCATTCCTGTCCACTTTAGTTCACTGATTCCTAAGATATCGATGTTCAGTCTTGCCATCTCATTTTTGACCACGTCAAGCTTGCCTTGATTCATAGATCTTACATTCCATGTTCCTATGCAGTATTGTTCTTT
>NW_015172021.1:121879-122015 GCF_001447785.1 Gekko japonicus | reverse complement strand
CTTCACTCTTTCTGGGGTTACTTGTACTTGCCCTCTGCTCTTCCTAAATAGCATATTGGACACCTTCCAACCTGAGGGGCTCATCTTCCGGTGTCATATCTTTCAGCCTTTTGATACTGTCCATGGGGTTTTCTTG
>NW_015172021.1:119169-121777 GCF_001447785.1 Gekko japonicus | reverse complement strand
ATATCTTTCAGCCTTTTGATACTGTCCATGGGGTTTTCTTGGCAAACATACTGGAGTGGGTTGCCATTACCTTCTCCAGGGGATCACGCTTGGTCTGAGTTCTCTGCTGTGGCCTGTCCGTCTTGGGTGGGGGGAGGGACCTTAGCAGAGTATAATGCCATAGAATCCTCCCCCCCTCCAAAGCAGCTTTCCCCCCCAGTGAAATGAATCTCTGTCATCTGTTGGTCTGTTGTAATTCTTGGCAGGGGTCATTTCGTAGAAAAAGAAGTGCAGGAGCTCATTAGCATGATTCATTAGCATAACTTATTTGCATAACTTATTTGCATATGCCACACCCCCTGACATCACCGGAAGTGTGTTAGAAGGCAACACCCACTGCTCAGGCTCCACTGGACTGTTTTGCATTGCTAGCTATGGACCTTAGCAGAGTATAATGCCATAGAATCCTCCCCCCCTCCAAAGCAGCTTTCCCCCCCAGTGAAATGAATCTCTGTCATCTGTTGGTCTGTTGTAATTCTTGGCAGGGGTCATTTCGTAGAAAAAGAAGTGCAGGAGCTCATTAGCATGATTCATTAGCATAACTTATTTGCATATGCCACACCCCCTGACATCACCGGAAGTGTGTTAGAAGGCAACACCCACTGCTCAGGCTCCACTGGACTGTTTTGGACCGGGGGGCGGGGGGGGGGCTCTGCAGCTTACCTGGCTGCTTCTTGCTCTGACTGAGGGCTGCTGGGAGCAGGGGGTTGGGCTTGTTGCATGTGCCCACCCCCTGGGCTCTTTACTGCCGGAGCTCCGCTCCTGTGCGCTCCTGCAGGAAACGACCCCTTATTCGTGGAGATCTCTAGGCCCTACCTGGAGGCTGGCAGCCATATATGTCCAACAATGCAGAGAATGGAATTAGAGAATTAGGAAAGAATGCCGTAAAAGTACCATGAGAAACAGATGATGCCTACCATTAATGGAGGCAAAAGTCTTCTGTGGCAGTCAAGCAAGAAGAGTTGGAGAGTCGCTCGGGCTCAGTGGAAGGGCCTCTGCTCGGCATGCAGAAGGTCCCAGGTTCAATCCTCGGCATCTCCAGTTAAAAAGACCAGGCAGTAGGTGATGCGGGAGACCTCCTTTGCCCGAAACTCTAGAGAGCCGCTGCCAGTCTGACCTTGATGGACCACAGGTCTGGTCTGGTATAAGGCGGCTTCATGTAAGAATCATTGAAGGGACTGCTAGCCCACAAACCTTTGCATCAGAAAGCCTAGGTTTTTACCCTATTTTCTGTTGCTGTGCACGTGATGCCAATTGCCACCGAAACAGTGTTAACTTTAACAGGGAAAAATTGGCTTGAGAGAGTAGCAAATGGTAGGAAAATAAAGACTTGCAGGTTCAATTAGCGTAAGGGAGAAGGAAAATCGAAATGGAGGCTTTCTGAGTTGAACAAGGAAGGACAAGAAATTTGCTAGTGCCCCTACTTGAAAGTAAGTCCCACCAAAAACATCCCACCCTGTCCTGTCCTGTACCACTTCCCTTATTTACATGGCCTTACTGGGGATGGACCCTGGGGAATGAAATGGGACTAGGGCCAGGTTGTGCCCCAAGTTTTGTGCAAAGTCCAAACAGGGGGGGGGGACCCTCCATAAGAAATGTAAAGTGTGCTTGTCGATAAGGTAATTCCCCAGCAATCAGGCAAAATTAATTGTGTGAACATCAACTGATCAAATCCACTTAATAGGTGGGGGTTTGCAGAAAGCCAGAATGTAATTTCATTAGCAATCTGTTCCATCCTAATGAAATTTTCTAATAACACTCTGATTTTGATTTCTGTCGAAGAGATGGTGGTGGGAGGTTTTTTCCCCCCCCCCCCCCCCCCGCCACACCTTGCCTAAGATATTCCTGGAGATATTTGAGGGAACTTGGATGCACATTTCTATCTCTCTTTTAATTTGATGCTACAATAGCCAAGATTTTCATATAGCAACTTTGAGAAAAGGGGGGGGGAATGCAAAAAGGTTGATGAACATAAATAGGTGGGAAAGTAAAATGAGGCCAGCCTATAACCTACTAGTGGGGCCAGCCTAGACCCACAACCTGAAACCCAAAGGTCTTTTTATAGCTCTACAAAACAGCCCTGGGGGCAGGGGTGGACTGGCCATGCCCTGGTGGGCTCCTGGTTTGCCCCCCCCCAGTCTTGGGCTGGTTCAGCAAGGGTAGCAGGACCATGCATGGTGGCACCTGAACTAGGCAAGCCATGTGCAGCAGACTGGGGAAAGCAGCTCCAAGCCTGCATGAGCCGCACCCCGCTGCAGGAAGGCAGCTCCTGTCCTGGGCAAAACAGGCACAGCATGCCGGTGGTGGTGCCCAAGCCTGGCATGGCCAAGCAAGGGGCATGATGTTGCCAACCTCCAGATGGGACCTGGAGTTCTCCTAGAATTGTAACTGATCTCCAGACTAGCGATTAGTTCCCCATGAGGAAACGACAGCTTTTGAGGGTGGAGTCTAGGGCATTTGACCCTGCTGAGGCCCCTCCCCTCCCCAGGCTCCACCTCCAAATCTCCAGGAAATTCCCCAACCCAGAGTTGGCAGCCGGAGGTGCAGATTTCGCTGCCTCTTGCTCTCT
>NW_015172021.1:75418-119028 GCF_001447785.1 Gekko japonicus | reverse complement strand
ACAATCTCCTTTCCCTTCCCCTCCCCACAACAGACACCCTGTGAGGTAAAAGAAGAAGAAGAGGAGATTGGATTTCTACTCCGCCCTTCACTACCCGAAGGCGGGTGGGGCTTAGAGAGCGGGTGGGGCTGAGAGAGCTCTTGACAGAAACTGCTCTTTTTTCAAGGACAGCTCTTATCAGAACTACGGCTTGCCCAAGGTCACCCAGCCAGGTGCAAGTGGAGGAGTGGGGAATCAAACCCGGCTCTCCCAGATTAGAGTCTGCGCACTTAACCACGGCACCAAACGTCCTTTTGAGTCGCATCCTAGGAGCTCAATTCCCCAGCAAGTGCGGCTGTGCAAGCTGGATTAGGACCTAAAGCATACTCATTTCAGAACCCTAGAAAGTCCAGCCCAGGGCTGCCAGTCTCCAGGTGAGGACTTCATACCTGAGCTCCAGCCAACAGAGGTCAGTCCCTCTGGAGAAAAGGGCTGCCTTGAAGGGCATACCTTATGGTATTATACCCTGCTGGTGTTCCTTCCCCCACCCCAAACCCTGCCCTCCCCAAACTGTACCGTCAATTCTCCAGGAATTTCCCCCACCTGGAGTTGGCAACCGCATGCCAGTTGCCTGAAGTGGGTCCCCAGCCTCCAAGTTTTCACAGGCTGGAACAGGACCACTGAAAGCGCTCCATTCCTGTACTAAGGACCAATAGCCGTACAATTGCCCATCTTCCGCCAATTTAAAAGAAGGCAAGATTCAGTGCTTTTGTTTAAAACGATACTGGAACAAGCATGATTTGTCCTACCATCACTTATCAACAGCTCAAAATTTAGCAGCTGCGGCATTTGAAACGCCAGGCTGTGTGCGTCACAAAGCCTCAGTGTTTATGCGCAGGCTTTGCCGCTCAGGGTCATGCATCTGACCTCCACTCTGAGAGTTTGCTTTTAGAGATCCCAGGGAAGGGTTGGCATGCTGGGGAATGTCGACTTAAGGCATGGCAGAATTTTAGCAAGGTGTCCATTGAGGGCAGAAACAGGAACGGGATTTACCTGGGCTACAGTTGAGGGCGGGGTTTGAATAGGGGAGGGACTCGGTGGGGCACCGAGTCCACCCTCCAAAGGAGTCATTTTCTTCAGGGGAACTGATCTCTTTTGCCTGTAGACCAGTTCTAATTCTGGGAGATCTCCTGTGCCTGCCTGGAGGCTGGTGAACATACCTGGGACAGGGACCGGAAAGAGAGGACTATCCCAGACAGAGAAGCTGTTCTGAACTTGCAGAATCTGGCCTAAAAAATAAATCTGAGTTTGTCTGACAAGAATACTAGAAACTGGGACAGAAAAGCTAAATTGGATCTTCATTGATGGCTAAGAAGGGAGTTAGCTATATATACATATAGATACATATGTGCCTCGTCGCCAGGGAGTTTTTCTAGCATAACTGATTCCAGGGAGACCAGAAGACCATGTGAGCAAATGCCTTTGAAAGAGGCTCCTATCAATGACATTGCCTCTCCCCAGCATTTTTCCCCCCTTGCCGTAAAGTGCTGACAGGCACAAGTTTGACGGTGAGTAGCCGCACACCGGGGCACCTTTGCTTTCAAGTCGGATGTGCTGACATGAACAAGAAGCAATTCAGACGGGCATCCCAAGACTCAGAGTCCTTGCCCATTTCCATATGCAGATTGGCAGGGGGCCCGCTTCTATGGCTACTTATTGAAGGTGATGGGGGAAAATTCTTTAAAATTGATAATTGACAAAAAGGGAGGGTGGAAAAAATACAACCATTAAAAAACACACACACACATCCATTTCCAGGCAATCACTTATAAGGGTCATCTAAACCAGGGGTCCCCAACAGGGTGGCCGTAGGTGCTGTGGTGCCCGCTGACCCTTTTCCTGATGCCCACCGAATGTTCTTAGAAAGTGGGCAGAGCCAGGTGGGGACTTTTCTCCAGCAAAGCTTCCAATTGGCTGTGCAGATTTTTTTAAAGGTTGCTTTGGCAACAGTTGCCACCGCAGCACAAGGATCCTCATTGTGTGGCCGCAGGTAAGCTGCAGCAGCCATTCTGTGTCTGCACCCAGCACCCTGTATGAAAATTCCAAAGGCGCCCACAGGCTCAAAATGGCACAGGCTCTTGACTTCTATCCAGGCATGTAGCTACAGCGGGGCATCTCGGGGCTAGGCCCCCTGACTTACTGGCAAGCCCCCCCTTCCCATCCAGCCCAGGGCCCCCAAGCAGTGATGGATGCAAGGAAGGAGCTGGGTATTCCTTTAATTTGAGAAGAAGAAGAAGAAGAAGAAGAAGAAGGAGAAGAAGAAGAAGAAGAAGAAGAAGAAGAAGAAGAAGAAGATATTGGATTTATACCCCTCCCTTCACTACCCGAAGGAGTCTCAGAGCGGCTTACAAACTCCTTTCCCTTCCCCTCCCCACAACAGACACCCTATGAGGTAGGTGGGGCTGAGAGAGCTCTGACAGAAACTGCTCTTTTTCAAGAACAGCTCTTATCAGAACTACGGCTTGCCCAAGGTCATCCAGCAGGTGCAAGTGGAGGAGTAGGGAATCAAACCCGGTTCTCCCAGATTAGAGTCCATGCACTTAATCACTACACCAAACTGGTTAGTGCCCCCTAAGAAATTTAAATGCCCTCCAACTAAAGAGATCCTGGCTACGGGCCTGCTTTTATCTCACCTTTCCTCCAAGAAAGACAGAGAGATGTATGAGGTATTGTAGTGTATGCTGACCACCACCGGGGGCCAGCGAACAGCCAGAGCTTGGCTCTGGAAGAACAATAGGGACTAGGCTCCTAGTCCCTCCACTGGGGAACCAATGGGAACCATGGCGGGAGATTCAAACCCACCAATGGTGACCAGGGGTGTGTCCCCAGGTATGTATATAGTTGGCCTGCCGGCCGTTTGTTCCTTGTTCTTGTTGTGTACCAAATAAAGCGTGCCATGCACCACGTCGTCGTCGGTCGTTTATCCATGCGGCAACCCACTACATAACAGGTATCCCGCTTTTTAGCTTTACAACAGCCCTGCAAGGTAGGTTAGATTGGGATGGAATTACTGGCACAAGGACACTCGTAGAGCTTCATTGCAGAGTGGTAATTTGGGTCCCGATCTCTTGTTCTAGCATGCCACTTGTAATGGCTGCACCAGGGATTCCCAGCTGATGGCTCTAAGAACCAGCCGCAGTTTGACACAAAACCAAATGCAGCTTTAAAAAAATAATAAAATGAAAATTTAATGTCAAAGTATATCGGAGGGGTAGGTGGGGTGTCAAAATAACCAGGCTGTGAACAGAATGGCAGGCAAAAATTGTTACGGGACCAAAGGGCATCTTAGAGATGCCGTACCAGAAGCGAGAGAGAGGAGCAGTTGGCAGCAGGCCCATAGCTTGGATTTTTTTAAATCGGGGGGGGGGTTCAAAAAGGTTGGGGGGCACTGAAACAACAATTGAAAACCTCACACACACTGGGTGCTCTTCCCACATGGTGGCTGGATGCAGAAGGTCCCAGATTCAGTCTCAAGCATTCTCACTTAAAAGGATCAGGTCCTACGGGAAGGAGAAAGGCCTGCCTCAGAAAGCCCCCAGAGGGGCCGGTCACTCTATGATACAGCGTCAGGCCACCTGAGAAGTCAGTCGGGCCGCCGGGCGCCCCAGCGGTAGGAGGTGCTTGTGAGCCAGGAGCAGCAGGCGAGTCAGGAGGAGCGGGACGAGCATGCTGCGCACAGGGCGCTGAGCTGGGATCTGCGGGGGCGGCCTGGCTGTGCAAAGCGCCTTTCCCCATGCAAAATGCGTGCGAGTCTCCCCCCTTCACACCCGTAGAGCCACTTGGCAGGAAGGTAGAGATGGCCAGCATGGATCCCTAGACGGTTTTTCCCTGAGGGGCAGGCCCATAGCCAGGATTTTTAAATTCAGGGAGCCTTTGAATAAGTCAGGGGGCGCCCTGCACAGACACCCCCCCCCCCAGGGAGCAGCACAAATAAAATAAAAAATTGGAAGTCGGGGGGGGAGCCTGGGCTGGATGGGAAGTCAGAGGGGGCTTTGGCAGTAAGTCGGTGGGTCTGGCCCCGAGATGCCCCACTGTAGCTACAGGCCTGCTGAGGTGGTGTGGGAGAGAGTTCAGACTGCAAAGGGAGGGAGGGATAGGAAGGAAGCGGCGGGGGGGGGGAGCCCGCTCCTTGCCTGCCTGCCTGCCTGCCTACAGACCCTGCTGTGTGACAGGACAGGCCCAGGAAGTGGCAGCAACAGCAGCCGCTGCCACCAGGGCCCAAGGCAAAGCAGCAGCCGGCCTCCTCACTGTCCCGATTCCCGAGGTGGCTGAGGAGGAGGATGAAGAAGAGGAGCTGCCCCCGTTGCGGACCTTGGTACCCTGCTCCTCCCCGGTGAGCTGACCTCAGCACCCGCCCACCCACGACGGCCGCAGCAGCCACGGGGGAAGGCAAGGAGAGGCCTCTTGGGCTGCTGGCAGGCACAGAAAGGGAAGAGGTGATGGCGGGCAGTCCTGTGGGTGGCCCAGAAAGTCAGGAGGGCCTGGGCTGCATACAAAGTCAGGGGGACTTGGCAGGAAGTTGGGGGGGCGGGCCCTGGGAGGCCTCCCTGTAGCTACGGGCCTGGTTAGCAGAAATCCAAAGGAAAATCATAAGAATATAAGAGAAGCCAATGCTGGATCAGGCCAATGGCCCATCCAATCCAACACTCTGGGTGCGTTCAGACGGGCATTTGAGCTGGTATACGAGTCGGTTAGAATCAGAGTACGTACGCGCGATCACACAGCCAACATCTGCCTTCCGTCCCTAACCTTTGCAAAAACCCTTTAAACCGGTGTATTCTGCTACTAGGTCCCCAAGTGGTGGTATCCTGAGTGCTCTGGTTCTAGTCGCATTATCCCCGACTGATCGCTCTCTGCCGGTGTAAAGCCACTTCCGTTCGGAAGCCCAAGCCTTCCGCTTTTCGGCCGCCATTTTTTTTAGGCTCTTCGATGTGCGCTTGGGTGAAGGTTCACCCCGGCGTTTGTAAAACAAACAATAAAAAGATGCTTAGTTTTAGGCTGCGGACGAGTCCGGGACCTCACGGAGGCCCTTTTCGCTGTAAAAGTTTAATGGGCACGCTTCGCTTCAGGGCACGCTTTTCGGTGCGAAGATTTCAAATCTGTGGATGGCTGCCCATGCGCATGTGCAAAATGTAAAAAAGGTTTAAAAACTCGCCGACGCACACTGCTGCGCGTCGGTAGTGTGAACGGGCATATCGTGATGTGTTGCGCAGTCAGGAGGTGAGTGTGATCACGTTTCTTCCAGATTAAATGGCCCATCTGAACGCACCCTCTGTGTCACACAGTGGCCAAAAATACCAGGTGCCATCAGGAGGTCCAGCAGTGGGGCCAGGACACCAGAAACCCTCCCACTGTTGCCCCCCCTTCCCAAGCACCAAGAATACAGAGCATCCCTTGCCCCAGCCTGAGAGCTCCTATCTATTTTTGTTGTTCAATCGCACAGTCGAGTCCGACTCTTCGCGACCCCATGGACCAGCTCCCGCCAGGCCCTCCTGTCCTCCGCTGTCCTCTGAAGTTGGCTCAATTTCATGTTTGTTGCATCTATGACACTGTCTAACCATCTCATCCTTTGCCGTCCCCGTCTTCTTTGACCTTCAATCTTTCCCAGCATCAGGGTCTTCTCCAGTGAGTGCTCCCTTCTCATTTGGTGGCCAAAGTATTTGAGCTTCAGTTTCATTATCTGGCCTTCCAGGGAACAGTCAGGGTTGATTTCTTTGAGGATTGACTGATTTGTTCTTCTTGCAGTCCAAGGGACTCTCAAGAGTCTTCTCCAGCACCATAGTTCAAAAGAATCTATTCTTCGGCGCTCGGCCTTCCTTATAGTCCAGCTCTCGCAGCCATACATGACTACTGGGAATACCATTGCTTTGACCATGCGGACTTTTGTTGGCAGGGTGATGTCTCTACTTTTTATCATGCTGTTTAGGTTCGCCATCGCTTTCCTCCCAAGGAGCAGGCGTCTTTTAATTTCATGGCTGCAGTCACAGTCTGCGGTGATCTGGGATCCCAGGAACGTGAAGTCTGTCACTACTTCCACGACTTCCCCTTCTATTTGCCAAGGAGTGATGGGGCCGGATGCCATGATCTTAGTTTTTTTGATGTTGAGCTTCAAGCCCACTTTTGCGCTCTCCTCTTTTACTCTGAGCAAGAGGCTCTTTAGATCCTTTTCACTTTCAGCCATTAGAGTGGTATCATCTGCATATCTGAGGTTGTTGATCTTTTCCCCAGCAATCTTAATTCCCGCTTGTGATTCATCCAGGCCAGCATTTCGCATGATGTACTCTGCATATATATTAAATAAGCAAGGTGACAGTATACATCCTTGTCGTACTCCTTTTCCTATGCTGAACCAATCAGTTGTTCCGTATCCGGTTCTAACTGTCGCTTCTTGGCCCTTATACAGGTTTCTCAAGAGACATGTGAGGTGGTCTGGTACTCCCATCTCTTTAAGGACCTGCCATAGTTTGTTGTGATCCACACAGTCAAAGGCTTTAGCATAGTCAATGAAGCAGAAGTAGATATTTTTCTGGTACTCTCTTGCTTTCTCCATAATCCAGCGAATGTTGGCAATATGATCTCTCGTTCCTCTACCTCTTCGAAACCCAGCTTGTACTTCTGGTAGTTCTCTATCCACGTACTGTTGAAGCCTAGCTTGTAGGATCTTGAGCATGACCTTGCTAGCGTGTGATATGAGTGCAATTGTGCGATAGTTTGAACATTCCTTGGCGTTGCCCTTCTTTGGGATTGGAATGTATACTGATCTTTTCCAATCCTGTGGCCACTGTTGCGTTTTCCAAATTTGCTGGCAAATGGAGTGCAGCACTTTAACAGCATCATCTTCTAAGACTTTGAATAGCTCAGCTGGAATACCATCACCTCCACTAGCTTTGTTGTTAGTAATGCTTTCTAAGGCCCATTTAACTTCACATTCCAGGATGTCTGGCTCAAGGTCAGTGATTATACCGTCGTGTTTGTCAAGGACATTGAGGTCTTTCTTGTATAGTTCTTCTGTGTATTCTTGCCATCTTTTCCTAATCTCTTCTGCTTCTGTTAGGTCCCTACCGTTTTTGTCCTTTATCATGGCCAGCTTTGCATGGAACGCTCCCTTGATTTCTCCAATTTTCTTGAAGAGATCTCTAGTCCTTCCCATTCTATTGTTTTCTTCTATTACTTTGCACTGTTCATTCAGGAAGGCCTCCTTATCTCTCCTTGCTGTTCTCTGGAAATCTGCGTTCAGTTGGGTAAATCTTTCCTTTTCGCCTTTGCCTTTCGCTTTCCTTCTTTCCTCTGCTATTTGTAAAGCCTCATCAGAAAGCCATTTTGCTTTCTTGCATTTCTTTTTCTTTGGTATGGTGGTGATTGCTGCCTCCTGTACGATGTCACGAACCTCTGTCCATAGTTCTTCAGGCACTCTATCTATCAAATCCAGACCCTTGAATCTATTCTTCACCTCTACTGTATATTCATCAGGGATGTGATCTAGGTCAAACCTGAATGGCCTCATGGTTTTCCCGATTTTCTTCAGTTTAAGTCTGAATTTTGCAATGAGTAGCTCATGATCTGAACCACAGTCAGCTCCAGGTCTTGTTTTTACTGACTGGATAGAGCTTCTCCATCTTTGACTGCAAATTATATAGTCAATCTGATTTCGGTGTTGCCCATCTGGTGATGTCCATGTGATGTCCATGTGTAGAGTCGCCTCTTAGGTTGTTGGAAAAGGGTGACCAGTGTATTCTCTTGACAAAACTCTGTTAACCTTTGTCCTGCTTCATTTTGCTTTCCAAGGCCAAACTTGTCTGTTATTCCTGTTACCTTTTGACTTCCTACTTTAGCATTCCAGTCCCCTATGATGATGAGGACATCATTTTTTGGTGTTAGTTCTAGGAGGTGTTGTAGGTCTTCATAGAACCGGTCCACTTCAGCCTCTTCTGCATCAGTGGTTGGGGCATAGACTTGGATTACTGTGATGTTGAATGGTTTGCCTTGGAATCGGACAGAAATCATTCTGTCATTTTTGAGATTGTATCCCAGTACTGCCTTTTGCACTCTCTTGTTGACTATAAAGGCCACACCATTTTTTCTACGAGATTCCTGGCCACAGTAGTAGATATAATGGTCTTCTGAGTTAAATTCGCCCATTCCTGTCCACTTTAGTTCACTGATTCCTAGGATATCGATGTTCAGTCTTGCCATCTCATTTTTGACCACGTCAAGCTTACCTTGATTCATAGATCTTACATTCCAGGTTCCTATGCAGTATTGTTCTTTGCAGCATCGGACTTTCCTTTCACCATCAGACACATCCACAACTGAGCGTCCTTTCGACTTTGGCCCAGCCGCTTCACTCTTTCTGGGGTTACTTGTACTTGCCCTCTGCTCTTCCTCAGTAGCATATTGGACACCTTCCGACCTGAGGGGCTCATCTTCCGGTGTCATATCTTTTAGCCTTTTGATACTGTCCATGGGGTTTTCTTGGCAAAAGTACTGGAGTGGGTTGCCATTTCCTTCTCCAGGGGATCACGCTTGGTCTGAGTTCTCTGCTGTGGTCTGTCCGTCTTGGATGGCCCTTCATGGCCTTGCAGCTAATAGCCACTGATGGACCTCTGCGCCATATGCAAATCGTGTGCAGGTTTACGCCAGTGCACTGAAACAATTGTGCAGAGTGCTCCTGGGTATCTTTATGACTTATCGTGAGACCTTGCACCTGCCACTTCCTAATAAAGGACTCACAACAGCCAGTGTTTGGGCTGCAGAAACAATAGAATGGGGAAGGGCTTTGGCTCAGTATAAGAGCCTCCGGTTGGCAGGCAGAAGGTCCCAGGTTCAATCCCTGGCAGTTAAAAGGAACAGGCAGGAGTTGATGGGAAAGACCTCTTCTGCCTGAGACCCTGGAGAGCTGCTGCCAGTCTGAGTAGACAATACTGACCTTGATTGACCAATGGTCTGATTCAGTATTAGAAGAAGAAGACGACGACATTGGATTTATACCCCGTCCTTCACTTGGAGTCTCAGAGCAGCTTACAAACTCCTCCCCCCCTCCCCACAACTGACAACCTGTGAGGTAGGCAAAGCTGAAAGAGCTCTTTCCAGAACTGCCCTTTCAAGGACAGCTCTGCCAGAACTATGGCTTGCCAAAGGTCATCCAGCAGGTGCAAGTGGAGGAGTGGGGAATCAAACCCGGTTCTCCCAGATTAGAGTCCGCACACTTAACCACTATACCAAACTGGCGCTCTGTTAGTCAGCTTCATTTGTGTAGTAACCAGCCTGTCAATTATTATTCACGTGAAGTTATATATTTTCAGTTCTGCAAATGGGCTTTCTGATACTGGCTGTTTGTGGGTCTCTTTCTCTGAATTTTGATGCTGCTCGGCTCTTCAGTTCTGAAAGGTTGCAGAATCATACAGCTAAATGCTTCGGGCTCTCTTTTAGCCAGGCCCACCAGCCGAAACACGAGCTATTGCTGCATGCACTATGATAGCTCTGTCATGGGCACCAACATAGGCGCAACCTCCCCAAAGTGTACCTCTGAATATCATTTTAACAGGTGCAGGAGGCTGCTTTGGTCCTCCTCTCTGTCGCTGGCTGGTCGGCTCCTGGTTGACTGCATTGAGAAATGAGGGACAGGATGCTCGAGGAAAGACCAAGGAGACCTTTGGATGGATCTACTATGCCTTGGCTTCAGGATCAAGCTGGGGAATTTGCAGCTTTTCACTGATGGTTATATGCTCATGGGTAAACCCTGGCAAAAAAGCTACCCCAAGGCAACGGTCCCTCAAAGCTGTGGAGTCTTGTGAGCAAAAATTCTACTTTGGGAGCTACTGGCATTAAAGTACGGCAGTTGAGCTGCCACCCACCCTACAGCTATGGTTGCCACCCTCCAGGGGGCACCTGGAGATCCCCCTCTATCAGTATTGATCTCCAGACGACCAAGATCAGTTTCCCTAGAGAGAATGGCTACTCTGGAGGGTGGGCATATGGCGTTATACCCTGCTGAGGTCCCTCCCCTCCCCAAAACCATCTTAGGCTGATTCGGCAGTTGGTTCCCTACCTCGACCGCGACGACCTGGCTACAGGGATCCATGTGACTGTCACCTCGAGATTAGACTACTGTAATGCTCTCTACATGGGGCTGCCTTTGTCGCAAATCCAGAAGCTGCAGCTAGTGCAGAATGCTGTGGCCAGGCTGTTGGTGGGTCTCCCTACATGGGAGCACATCCAGCCTGTGCTGAAAGCGCTGCACTGGCTGCCAATAGCGTATCAGGTTCATTTCAAAGTGCTGGTTCTTACATTTAAAGCCCTATATGGCCAGAGTCCGACATACCTGAGGGACCGCCTTTCCCCATATATACCCCAAAGAGCACTACGGTCCGGAGACAACATCGCTTAGTGATCCCAGGCCCTAGGGAGTCCCGGCTTGCTGCAACCAGGGACAGGGCCTATTCAGTGGCGGCTCCTACCTGGTGGAATGAACTCCCAGAGGAGATCAGGGTCCTGCGGGACCTTGTACAGGTCCACAGGGCCTGTAAGACGGAGCTGTTCCGCCAGGCTTTTGACTAGGAGCTGCCACTACCACCACCACCACCACCGAACCCGGCTGATAACTGGGAACGGAGTGGCCCTAGGACGATCGCACTTCAGTGCCGCGGCAGATCAGTACGGTTGTACTGGGATGGAGGCAAGATCTATTCAATACCATCTTGTTTAAATTTAAGACTAACAGCATTGAGCGCTTTATGTAATGTTTGGTTATTTATTCTGTTTTATTCAGTTTTAATTGGTTTTATGTACTGGCATTTGGTGCCCCATTTGTTAGCCGCCCTGAGCCCATTCGTTGGGAGGGCAGGGTAGAAATTTAAATAAATAAATAAATAAATAAATAAAACCCCTCCCCAGGCTTCACCCCCCAAATCTCCAGGTATTTCCTAACCCCGAGCTGGCAACCCTTCCTGCAGCGGGACCTGTAGGGCAGACAGGGACCCCCACTGGCCTGCAGCTGATGGGCCTTCCACCCGTCCTGAGTGATTCCGAGGCCCCACCCTTGAGTGTTGCCCAGGGCCCCAGAATCGCTGAGACTGCTCCCGAGAACAGGATCAGCCTTTGATTTGGGGGTGGAGCCTGGAGAGGGCGGGATTTGGGGAGGGGAGGGGCCTAAGCAAGGAGGAAGGGGAAGTGCCCCATGAAGAAGTTAAAAGACTGGAGAGTGACTTACGAAGTGCTTTGGCCCTCCTTTTCGCCCGGTACCTTTGCTGTTTATCGGCTGGCCTCCAGGGCCTCCTCTGTATTCTCCAGGCGTTCTCGCTGCATGTCCGCTTTGAGTGGAGCATCTGATGTGCACACCAGAGGTTTTCCGTTTATGAGCTAATGTAGAGAAGACGGCGAGGGGCTCCGGCAAAGACGCCACCTGCTTTATGAAGACGCTGCTCCTTGACTACTGAACTGGGGCCTGGCGCGGGTCTTTCCATTTGCAGCCATCTGATATGTTTTGGTGATTTATTCATGACTGCTGTAGTGAAAAATTGGAAAAGGCTCGAAGGCCAGCCGTGGCATCGAGATCCCCGCGTGAGATGTGGGCCCTACAACCGAACAAGGGCGGGAGCTGTCAGAAGACGTCAGGCGGGGTTTACTCTGGCGGGGACGGAGAAGCAGAATCTTTCTATTAAGTGGAGATGAGTACTGACGGGAGAGGCTGCGCCGGGCGCGGAGGGGACGGCTCCAGCAGAAGCAAAGCTGGGCTGGCTGAACACAGGAAAGAGCTCGACCGGGAAATGGTTCGGCTCACCCGGCTGTCGTGGTTCTAGGGGGAGCACCGGATGCTCTTCGGCCTCCTGGCAAGCTCCGCTTCCAGTTCCGAAAACCACATTTCTGGTCCTCATGACTGAGAAGCTGTGCTGGAAGGCCACAGTGCTTTGAGAGAGGGCGGGACCCAGGCGGGTGGCTCATTCACAGGGCTGCCAGCTCTCGAGTAGGAAACCCCTGGAGACTTGGGGAGGGGTGGAGCCTGGGTAGAGGAGGGGCCTCAGTGGGTAAGATGCCACAGGGCCCGCCCGTCCTCCAAGGCAGCCGTTTTCTCCAGGGGGGGGCAGACCTTGGCTGTCTGGAGGTTGACTTGAATAGTGGGAGGTGTCCAGGTGACACCTAGAGGGTGGGTCTCCTGGGGCTGAATAAGGGAGGAGTTTGGATTTCTCGTCCTTTGACCACAGATCCCTATTTTGATTTCACTTATCATTTGTGCAGATGGAGTCATGATTATTTCCGTGCCGTCCTCTGCTTTATTTCCAGGGTTATTTGTGCATCAATAAACCAGCATTATATGTCTATCGTCCTTAATAAATTATGTCGACTGTGTGTATGTTTCAGCGTATACCCCAGAAATCTTGTTGGTCTCTAAGGTGCTTCTGGGCTAGAATCTAGCTGTTTGACTGTAAGTATAAATACCTTATCAGCTGCATATAAAAACTGCATGGCATGCAGATAGAATACAGACAAGCCTCCCAAACCGATTATGGAACTGTTGACAAAAATATAGACAAAATTAAAACCTATTAAATGATCCATGTAGGGTTGGGAGATGGAGGGGTCTTGGGGGGCCGTCAGCAATGGTGTGATGTCACTTCCAAGAAAACCTGGAAATGACATCATGCCTCTCTATGAATTGCCACAAACTTTATGGTAAAACCATAGAGTTTCCAGCAATTCCTAGAGAAGACTGACATCACTTCCAGTTTTTCCTTGGAAGTTGAGGGTGTGGTCACACGGCAAGCTTACCGCGATTTGTTCCCACTGTAGATTTGATTGGGATTTTTTTGCAGGCTCAGATGATCACACATCCCTTGCCCAACCGCTTGCATTGCACGACAAGGCTCCAGGCATAATCAAGACAGACGTGCTGCCCAAGTAGTGGCATGGCACAATTTTTAAAAAAAAATTCTTTGCGCATGTGCAATCAGGTAACACCTGGCAACCCTACACAATTCCCCACAACAGACACCCTGTGAGGTGGATGGGGCTGAGAGAGCTCTTTCAAGAATTGCCCTTGAGAGAACCACTCTTATCAGAACTACGGCTTGCCCAAGGTCATCCAGCCAGATGCAAGTGGAGGAGTGGGGAATAAAACCCATTTCTCCCAGATTAGAGTCCGCACACTTAACCACTAAACCAAACTGGACTCCTGATTTAGGGTGACCAGGGCTGCATTCAGACTGGCGGTTGGGCCTGATACAGGCACTTTCTACAAACGAATTAAATGGGCCCGGTCACACAGCCATATCTATCAGCCGTTCCCTAGTTGTACTCACCCTGTCGTACGACGAGTTGGAACCGGAGTAAATAGCCACTGCATCACAAGCGTTGTTTTTGGTTCCCCGCGCCTTCATCGCGCATGGCTGGATGTCTGAACGCAGGGGAGCACGTGCAGAACAGATTTGTCTGTCTGAACTTGCAGATCCATTCCTGCCGCTAGGGAGGGGTTTTTGGTTTGTTTGTTTGAATTTTTGCCTATATGAGTATGTGCGCACATGTGCATGAGCCATGTGGGCATATGCACACCCATGCACACTTATGCACGAAGATGCGAAATTTTCCGGGCAGCACATTCTGTAGTGAGTGCACATGCATTTTGAAAATTTTCCGGGCAGCACACTCTGTAGTTGAGGCGCTGCAGTAATGTGGATGCTTGGCCACGGGATGTCCACATGGGTAACTCGCAGCAGGGTGTGCTGTCTGGATGATATGCCCCACAACACTTTAAACTGGTATAATTAGAGGCAGTGGCATATCGTGCCAAGCTGCCAGTCTGACCACAGCCCAGGTGTAATTAAGGCACCAGGCCTCATCCAACACTGCCTGCAGTGCTAGCAAAAGCTACGCAATTTCCAGTTCCTCCTGCTTCCAACTATTAAAGGTACAACAAGCAGTCTTTCCCTCCCTCTCTGGCCTCCCGAGTTCTATGCCAGTCGCAGCAGAGATACCAATCTTCCCTCTCGAGCATTTTAAAAAATTTCCTATCTGGGTATTCATTTCTGCACACAGTGCAATAAAGCATTCTGCCTCTTCACTTGCAGACATCATCCTCAGTTCTCACTTCAGAAACGGAGCGGAGGCTCCAGGGCACCCCGGAAGAGTCAGAGGCATTTCCCTCCTTTCTCCGTTTGCAAACTTGGAAAAAAAGATGGCGGTGAATCCAAGCGGGAGGGCAGGGATGGGTGACGGGAGGGTAGAAAGAAGACCAAGAAGGCAACATTACTGTAACATCTAAGGGTTTTTTCCCCATAATTACACTTCAAATTCTATATCAAGCCTCCTCCCTCATTACCACCCCGCCGCTGGTGCATGCCGACTCCGGATCAGCGGGATGCTGCGTTTGGCTCCAAGTGATTACTGTTCTCTTCTTTTCTCATTACTAACAGTTCACTTGTGGGCTTATTAACACCCCCCCCCCATTCCCTGCACTCCCTATGAAAGAGAAGGGACTCCAAATGCTGTTAAGACCCGCCTGCTCCATTTAATTCCCAACTGGTTGCTCAGCGACCCTTCTCTATTGCATATTTCATACAATAAAAGTCGGTGGCCGGAGAATGTGGGAAGCGGGAGGCCAGGACCCCAGCCATAGAGAGATGGTCCTCCAAGGGAACGGTAGGGCCACAGTGTCATTTCCCCTCTAGGACAGGAAAAAGAGATTTCGATAGGCGGAGAGAAGAGATTCATAGCAGGGGTCAAGCTCCTGGATCGATTCAGATGGTTAAAAAGCAGCTCATCTACCAAGGTTGGGTTGTTGTTGTTGTTTTTAAGGGGGGGATATCTTCTACAGACCAAGGATGAATGCGCTCCTGAGGCATGCCAGATGTGGTCTGAAACATGGCAGTGATCGTACATGGTAGTCAGGCTTCCTGTTTGCCTGCTGACAGGCGGAAATCCCCGACTCCTACCTTCAACCCCCCCACCAGTGCTCCCTCTCAGCTGAGTTAGTGTGAGCTAGCTCACAGTTTTCTAGCCTCCGGCTCACACAAGGATCGCTCCAGAGAAAACTAATTTATGCAGCAGCCAAATGGCTTGCTCACAACTTTAATGCCAGTGGCTCACAAAGTAGCATTTTTGCTCACAAGACTCCACAGCTGAGAGGGAGCATTGCCCCCCACCCTCAATGATGTCAGGAGAGAGAGAAAAAATGAGGGGGGGTTAATATGATGTTTGTAAGCAGAACAAGGATGCAGTTCTTCTTCCTGGGAGTAAACTCATTGGATAAAAGGGGACTTAAAACTGAGTAGGCCAGCTTAAGGGTTGGTCAGGGAGGCTAAATAGCTGTCAGGTAGCCCTGTTATAGAGCTGGAATGTGGAGGGGTACACCGCCTCCTCTTCCCAGCTCATCCCTGTCTAGCTTCCTGCTGCTATCTCTGGCCTGACTTTGTTGCCGTTCTCAAGCTGCAAATTATCTTGCCTGGGAAAGTTAACGGCTTAGTTGCTTAGACTCTTGCTTGCTTCTTGCTGCCCGCGCATGCAAAATATACTCATTGGCTTGGGCTCATGTGGGGGGAAGTTTGATTATACTATAAGTCAGTGGCCATCATATTGCAGGTCATTCCTGACACAAGCTGTATACTTGTTCTTTAGTACTGGACTACCAATAAAGCATTTATCTTCTTAAGAAGCCTTGTGTGTATGTGGTGTGACCTGGCTAAGGAGTCTGACAATAGCCTGGGAAGCCCTCATTCCAATCCCAGGGGCCGTTGTTCGAGTCTGGGGGCTGTCATTCCAGACCTTGGAGACTGAGAGCACAGCCTTAAACTGGTTTGCTCAGAAATAAATCCTATTTTATTCAACAAGGTTTACTCCTAGGAAAGAGGATTGCAGCTCATTCTGCTTGCAGGCCCCACGTTTCACCGATTTCCCTTGGTTTTTGCAAGCTGGTCCTTGTTTGGTTGGCACCTGTGTAATGGTGGGACTCGCCAGACAGTTCTCTTTGGCTGCAGGTTCCCTTTCACCCACAAATTCATTTGCAAGGGTGAAATAAACTGGGTTCAGACACGTAGAAGTGATCAGCTCATAGTTTATTAGTGATTCAGCAAGAGAAAGAAGACTGAGAAACCCCTGGCCGAAGCAGGGTGTTTATGCCTGAAAAGGGTTACACCCAAAACACACCCCACTCCCAACGATAGGCTATTTACACTCTATTGTTTCCCAATTGGTCCATTCTAGGATCCCTGTCTCCCTACTGGTCCATTCTAGGATCCTAGCAATCTATTGTTTGTTTGTTTGTTTTTGCCCCCCCCAAGGGGAATTTTTTCTACACACTTTCTACACACTACATATATATAGAATGGGGAAAGCAATCTATTGTTGGGGTGAAATAAACTGGGTTCAGACACGTAGAAGTGATCAGCTCATAGTTTATTAGTGATTCAGCAAGAGAAAGAAGACTGAGAAACCCCTGGCCGAAGCAGGGTGTTTATGCCTGAAAAGGGTTACACCCAAAACACACCCCACTCCCAACGATAGGCTATTTACACTCTATTGTTTCCCAATTGGTCCATTCTAGGATCCCTGTCTCCCTACTGGTCCATTCTAGGATCCTAGCAATCTATTGTTTGTTTGTTTGTTTTTGCCCCCCCCAAGGGGAATTTTTTCTACACACTTTCTACACACTACATATATATGGAATGGGGAAAGCAATCTATTGTTATGCATTCCAAGCTCAGTCCTTTTACAAGGACAGTTCAGGGTCAATACATAACAAAGGGGGTCTAAAGGTTTGCCATATTAGTGAACTAATCCCAAGCCTGGCTGACCAGATTCACTACCTTTGATCGTGGGAGGTTCACTTGGCACACCCATCTGTGGCAAAGCTCACAGCTTCCCTGATGATGTGTAAAGGTAAAGGTTTCCCTGGCTCGAAAGCCAGTCAAATCTGACTCTAGGGTGAGGTGCTCATCTCCATTTCCAAGCCAAAAAAGCAGAGCTCTCCAAAGACTTCTCCCTGGTCACATGTGGCCAGCATGACTAAACACCGAGGTGCACAGAACGCTGTTACCTTCCCACCACAGTGGTACCTATTTATTTACTTGCAATTTCTTGCTTTCGAACTGCTAGGCTGGCAGGAGCTGGGACCTGGCTTGTAACATAGAAACTGTGGTGAATGATATTAAAGAAGCAAGCAAATCAGGAACACCAGGAACAACAGACCCAAGAAGCTCAAAATAGCAACACAGAAGAACAAAAAGATATGGAAACGCCAGTATTCATAGGGCATCCCAAGACATAGTTTATTAGGTAACTTTGACCCCAGTCACACGAAGCATTAGGCACGGGAGAGACGGAAGATAGGCGGATTTTCCGGGCGCGATCTCACCACCACATCTGGGAAGCGTAGAGCTCCCGTGGCTCACCCGAGTCTTCACTCTGAAGATATGCCGGCGCCGGGGGGAGGTTGAACACTTTCTTAAAAATTTCGGCGGGGGCTGACGCCCCGCCGCCCCCACGAAGATTACGCCTATGCCTCCGAGGTACTAGTTTCCGGAAACCGCGATGCAAGGGTGGGCGTCAGATCACGTTTCCGGTGTTAGCTTGTGGCATCCGGCGCCCGCCCATGTCCCGTCGCGAAAAGTGTTTTTTTGGTCAAGTCTCCACGGGTGCGCACAAGCACCCAACGGCGCATGCGAACACTTGGGTTAAAAAACACAACACAACCCCCGTGGTGCCGCTTCTTTGCCGCGCAGCAGGAGTGAGGTATGATCGGCACCTCCCCCCAACCATGGGATGTTGGCAGGACGTTGGGCGGGATGTTTGATCCGGCTGCCGCGCGGTAGTTCGCTTCAGGGCAAACAGCCACGCCCCCCCCCCCACGATATCCGGCTCGTGTGACCGGGGCCCTTGAACGTTTAAGAAAGAAAAAAATGCTGTTTTAAAAGAACTCTTCTGTTTGGTGTAGTGGTTAGGAGTGCCGACTCTAATCTGGGAGAACCAGGTTTGATTCCCCACTCCCCACTCCTCCTGGCTGGATAACCTTGGGCAAGCCGTAGTTCTGGCACAGCTGTTCTTGAAGAAGAGCAGTTTCTGTCAAGAGCTCTCTCAGCCCCACCTACCTCACAGGGTGTCTGTTGTGGGGAGGGGAAGGAAAGGAGTTTGTAAGCCGCTCTGACACTCTGAGTGAAGAGCAGGGTATAAATCCAATCTCTTCTTCTCTTCCTCCTCTTCTTCTTGCATTTGGAGATCTCTGCTTTTTCCTCAGCCTTCCAAGCAAAAACAAAAGACTAGCTCCATCGCTTAAAAATCTCAGTTCAAGCAACATTTATACAGAAATAGGGTTTTATCCCCAATGACCCCAAACAATTTCCCTTGTTCTTCCAAATCCGTTCCTGGTTTTGTGGGTAGCTGTATCTGTTATGCTGTCCTCTTTGGAAAACAGCTAAATTTTAAGCCATAAAACTAGACTCAGAATTCATTAATGGGAACAACAGAGGTAGGATCTACTTTGAAACTCATTCATTTTGGAATGAAAACATGACTGCAGAGCAAATGATTATATCTGCACGCAATAGTAACATCAGGATGTCAGGGACAATGTGCAGGCCTGCAAGGAGAGTGTCTGGAAGGGCTATTGTGCAGCCAAGCCTTGCCACCTCCGGGTTGGGAAATTCCTGGAGATATTGGAAGTGGAGCATGGGGAGGGTGGGGGGATCTCAGCAGTGTAATGTCATAGAGTCCACCCACCAAAGGGCCGTGGTGGCTCAGAGGTTAAGACGCTGAGCTGCAGACCAGAAGATCTGTGGCTTGGCAGTTTGAGACCCTAGTGGTGCCACGTGACGAGTGAGCTCCCGTCTCTGGCCCCAGCTCCTGCCAACCTAGCAGTTCGAAAGCAAGAAATTGCAAGTAGATAAATAGGTACCGCTTTGGTGGGAAGGTAACAGCGTTCCACACACCTCGGCATTTAGTCATGCCAGCCACATGACCATGGAAAGTCTTCAGACAGCGTTGGCTCTTCGGCTTGGAAACGGAGATGAGTACCGCAACCCTAGAGTCGAATTCGACTGGCTTTTGAGCAAGGGAAGCATTCACCTTTACCTTTTACCACCCACCAAAGCAGCTGTTTTCCCCAGGGGAACAGATCTCTGTCCTCTGATCTCTTGTAATTCTGGAATGTCTTCAGGTCCCATCTGGCGGTTGGCAACCTTAGTTCAGCCTCCCGGCAGACTCCAGCAATTGCCTCATGGATCAGTCAATAAATCATTGACATATGCACACTGGCGATTACAAGGCGATCCAAACTCACACAAATCCGAGCACCCCCACCCACCATTTGGATATTGTTTTTATCAGGGGTCATTTCCTGCAGGGGCGCACAGGAGCAGAGCTCTGACAGTAAGGAGCCCAGGGGGCAGGCACATGCAACAAGCCCCACCCCCTGCTCCCAGCAGCCCTCAGTCAGGCCTGGAGGAGCAAGAAGCAGCCAGGTAAGTTGCAGAGCCCCCCCCCACCTTCAGGTACAAGCTCTCCTTCCTCTGTGAGGGCAGTTCTGTGCGACCCCCCCCCCAATAGCTAGCCATCCAAAAGAGTCCAGTGGAGCCTGAGCGGTGAGTGTTGCTTTCTGACACACTTCCGGTGATGTCAGGGTGTGTGGCATATGCAAATAAGCTAATAAGTTGTGCTAATGAGCTCCTTCTCCTCTTTTTCTATGAAATGACCCCTGGTTTTTATGCAACTGATGCAAAAATAACACTGGTTTAATTCTAGAGCTGGCAATTTGGGTTTAGAAGATTACAGGAGATTTAGAGGCAGAGCCTGGGGAGGGCAGGGGACTCAGCAGGGAAGTGATCTCTACGAGGTATCACAGAATCCACTCTCTCAAACCGTCATTTTCTCCAGAAGAACTGATCTCTGTAGTATTGGAATCAGCTGTAATTCCAGAACTTCTGGCCCCACCTTGAGGTTGGTAATCCCATGAATTCTGGCCTGCAGACACATAAAAAATGCTGCAAAAACAAATGCCCATGGGTTTCATGTGCACACTGGAGGAGTAAGATTTTAACAGGAATTTAAAGTTGAAACGGAGGATCTGCAAAATTTGGTAGCATTGCTAGCTCTCTAGGATCCCTGATCGGCTATCGTAACATTTATCATTAAAAGCAGTTCTGGCTCTATCCTCATTTGGATCAGGGCCATTGCACTGGTAGAGGAGAGGTAAACACTTCCTTCCCACCAACAGTAGCCACCACACCAGAGTTACTATTAGCTTCAGTGGAGAAGGAAGACACTAACCTTTATTATACCTTTTCCCCCCTTCTGCCACAGTTTACACTGACTCTAATGGGTTCTATATTTTTATAGGAGTAACAGTGCTGGTGGGGGAGGGGAGAAAGGGCACGTCTCCTCCCCCCAGCGTTGTGACCCTGATTCAAATAGGAGAGAAGGGTGTGTGGCTGCTCTGTAAGACCAAAGGAAACTTCATGAGCCACGTTTCCTAGTTGGCATAGAGTTTATCCTTAAACACACACACACACCCCTTTCCTTGTAGGGAGGTTTCGGTGTGTTTCAGCTAAGGACATCGAGAAGGTTGAACTGCGGCACACCTTCCAAGACTTTGGAAGACCATCCATCATTGCCCGTGGCAGGCAGCTGCTGTACTTAAAAGGTGAGCCGAGTCCAGCGATGTGTGTCCCTTAACAAAAAGGGGGCCCTCCTCCTTAGGCAGCAAAAACGGTACGACAAAAGCAATCTGAATTTTGCTTGGTACCGCACGACACACCTCTGCAGCAGCCGAACTCTCAGAGATCTCACTGCCCTTTCTTTCGTCATTCGCCCTGCTGGAGTACCTCTTTCCTGCCACCACCATTGGGGGGGGGGGGCTGCCAAGCTTTTGGACAGAAGTTGAAACAGACGTTATTGTCGAAAGTTTTATCATTGCATTTCTAGGCCGCTTTTCTCCTCAAAGGGACCCAAAGCGGCTTACAGAGATTTCCAAACGCAAAATAACCAATTTAAGCACTATCGTTTAAAGATTAAAAAAACACTTTCAGGGCAGGCCGGATTCACTGGGCAAGCAAATGTAGGCCTTTGGCTAGAGTGAGGTTTGCCAACTCTGGGTTGGGAACCTGGGGAGGGGGAGTTGGGGAGGGGGGGCCTCAGTGGAGCACAATGATGCCACAGAGTCCAACTTCCAAAGCAGCCATTTTCTCCAGGGGAGCTGATCTCTGTCGCCTGGAGATCAGCTGTAACAGCAGGAGATCTCTAGACACTACCTGGAGGTTGGCGACTTGGGCTTATGCCACCGCAACCCCTCCACCTTGAATAAGTACCGCCGTTCCAATACTTTACTTGGACAGAGATTATAATTGCTGATGGACGCAATCCAGTCTTGGACAGATGCCGTTTCAAGATTTCCCCCTCCCTGTTCCCATTCAAGGAGCTAATTCTCAAGTTCTGAACTTAAGGACCAGGCCTTGGGGGTGGGGGGAGAGAAGCTGGGACAGATTATTATAGTGGCTGAGTGCACCCTAATGAGTAACCACTAGGAACAGGGACTTCACAGTGGTGGCACCTGAGCTCTATAACTTCCTCACCCCATTGTAAATCACCTCAAGAGTCATCGGTTAGGGCTGTGATTCATAATTTCAAATGAAGGAACACAAAGTGAACAAATGCCTTCCTCATAATAGCTAGCATGCCGGGATTTGCATGGACTCTAGGACAAGGAGGGAAGGCGACTCCCCCACTGCAGGGCCACCAGCACCCCAGGAGGCCGGATCCTTTTCGCATATGAAGCTGCTTCATACTGACTCAGACCATCCTGGGCCCATCAAGGCCGGTGTTGTCTACTCAGACTGGCAGCAGCTCCCCAGGGTCTCTGGCAGAAGAGGTCTTTCATATCACTTACCACCCGGTTCTCTCAACTGGAGATGCCGGGGATCGAACTGGGGACCTGCTGCATACAAAGCAGAGGCTCTTCCACTGAGCCACAGCCCCTCCCCATTGTCCATTAGTGGTATGTCTTGATTAATGCATCCTAATGTCAGCATTTAGATGTACGCTGGGTTGTACCACTAATTTCAGCATTTCGATGCAAATTGGGATGTTTAACTAGATTTGACTCCAGTAGCATGTTGGAAACCGGTGGTCTTTGGGAGCTTCGACTCTCGGAAGCTCAGACCCTGAACACCTTGTTGGCCTCTAAGGTGCTCCTGGACTCCACTCTGGCTGTTCGGCTGCAGGTCAACACGGCTGCCCTCTGAGACAAACCAGTAGGTTTGAGAGCCAGCTTGGTGCAGTGGTCAAGTGCACGGACTCTACTCCGGGAGAACCGGGTTTGATTCCCCACTCCTCCACATGCAGCTGCTGAGGTGCATCACAGAGGTGCAGAAGGATAGGAACCTTGGGCGAGCCATAGTTCTGGCACAGCTGTCCTTGAAAAAGAGCAGTTTGTGTCAGAGCTCTCTCAGCCCCACCCACCTCACAGGGTGTCTGTGGTGGGGAGGGGAAGGGAAAGGAGTTTGTAAGCCGCTCTGAGACTCCAAGTGAAGGTAAATCCAATCTCCTCCTCCTCTTCTTCTTCTTCCAGCTGTTGACTTTTGTCCCATTTTGTGGAGGAGTCTGAGTCATTTTATAATTCCTATGAAAAGAAGGATAGATCGCTAATCTTTCAGGCGCTCTCTCCTCTCTGACCCATTTTGCTTCGAAAAGGGACGGTATGCTCAGCTGCCGAAGGCGCACCTCTGCGAATGTGATAGATGTCTGCAAAGCCCGCGACGCAGTGGGCTCCTCTGGACCCCGCCATCCTCAGAGTCCCGAAATTAATACTCTGTAAACCTCCATGACAGGCGGCTCCTACCGAATGATTGCGGGGTCTGCCAGATGGCAATCTTCTAGCCCAGTCATTCAAAAATTCTCCCGTCCTAGCCATGCTAATGGTGCATTTTGAGCAGGAGGAGAGGCTCTCCCCCTCCCACCCGTGACTTTGACCGTGCGTTGTCAGTCAATGAGGTTGTCCGTTTTGCTGGCCCCACGCAATCAAAACTTCATTGTTCCCCGCCATCTACGAGCAACACTTCGAGAAGGTGGACTTTTTAAAAATTTATGACTCGGGCGAAAGATGCAGAGTGGCAAATGGGGTGGGAGGAGGGGGGTGATGAAAAATTATTTGCGAAGCCCAATGCCCTGAAGATACTTGTACCGGACAACAATTACAGCCCTTTAATTAACTGGAATTTCGGTTCTCCCGTCGACCGTGGCATGTCCGGCGCTAAAGTTATGCCACTGGTGGTGTCTGGGACTGGTTAATGAATATAAATCAAATGGTTTATAGTTAGCAAACCTGTAATAGGGTTGCAGTGAATGGAATTCCAATGTAAAATGCCTGAGGATAGGAACACACCGTCCATAATATATATTTAAATACACTCAAGTACGAAGTTGCTGGCTTCTAGTGCTGTCCGAAGACATAAGACTAGTTTGCGGCCTTTGGGAGATGGACCACATGAAGATCAGGAGGAGTGCCGTGGGACATCTTGAGGTGCATCACAGATCCAGTGGCCCAATGGGGCGTGGGCTTCCGGAGACCTTTCAAAGCTAGTGGGTTTTTTTTTTTTAATGCTGCTGGCTTTCCCCTCACAATTAAATTCCGTCCTGTTTGCTCAGTCATGTGGCTGCTTCATGAGCCGCTTGGTAGCACACCCCGGAGGGAGAGGCAGGCACTGAAGGTGACTCTTGGAGTCGTAAGTCATCTTGGACAAAGTAACCAGCGAAAGCCAGAACACTCTCTTGGCCAAGTCCCTGCAACGATGGGTTTAACTAAGGAGAGGACAGACCGAAGCAAGTAAGTGCCTTGCATTTCTCGCCATGATTTATTGATTCATTTCTACCCTACCTTTCTCTGCAGCGGAGAGCCAACGTGGCTCACATCGTTCTCCTCTCCTCCATTGTATCTGCACAACAACCCTGTGAGGTAGGTTAGTCTGAGAGTGTGTGACTGGTGCAAGGTCACGCAGCAAACTTCCGTGGCAGGGGGTGGGTGGGATTCAGATCTGGATCTAAATAGAGATGTTCACCTTCCATTCATAGTCCAAGTTATGAATCCGGTCACCAACGTGGGGATCTTTAAGCACCGCCTTGCATAAGGTGTGTCACAACAAGCTTAGTGGAGACCACCAGCTGTGGCCGCGGTTGAGGACTGGCATTGCTGAGCAGTTGATGGGTCTCTGGAGCCCCAAGAGGGCTCACCCCGCCCCCAACCCTTGACCCCATGCGGTACTGGCTGGCCTTTCTCTCTTGTCTTTAGCAGTTGTGAATGGGCTTCCCTCTCTCCATCCGTGGACTTTCTCCTCTCTGAGGATCTTTTTTACTGGGGTCGCCAGCTCTGGGCTGGGAAAATTCCAGAAGCTATGGGGGTGGAGCCTTGGGAACCGTAGTTTGGAGAGAGCAGGGTATAATGCTACCAAGGCCACCATCTAAAGCAGCCATTTTCTCCAAGGGAACCTGGAAGAAGAAGAAGAAGAGTGAGGGATTGGATTTATACCCCACCCTTCACTACCCAAAGGAGTCTCAGAGTGGCTTACAAACCCCTTTCCCTTCCCCGCCCCACGACAGACACCCTGTGAGGCAGGTGGGGCTGAGAGAGCTCTTGACAGAAACTGCTCTTTTTCAAGAACAGCTCTTGTCAGAACTATGGCTTGCCCAAGGTCATCCAGCCAGGTGCAAGTGGAGGAGTGGGGAATCAAACCCGGTTCTCCCAGATTAGAGTCTGCGCACTTAACCACTACACCAAACTGGCTACACCAAAGAAGAAGAAGAGGAGGAGGAGATTGGATTTACACCCCACCCTTCACTACCTGGAGTCTCAGAGCAGTTTATAATCTCCTTTCCCTTCCCCTCCCCACAACAGACACCCTGTGAGGTGGTTGGGGCTGAGAGAACTCTTTCATGAGAGAACGGCTCTGAGAGAACTTGTCACTGACCCAAGGTCACACCAACAGCTGTGTGCGGACGAGTGGGGAATCAAACCCGGTTCTCCCAGATTAGAGTCCTCACTCCTAATCCACGAGATCAAACTGGCTCTCTGGAGGTGGGCAACTGTCCTTCCGGTTCATGCACAGCACACTGTTGCCGACCAAACAAGCGTGTGGCAGTGCTCAGAGCAGCAGGGTGCCCACCTGCTCTGTGCGGAGGGGAGGCGGGAGGCAAGAGGAAGAAGGGGACTGTGAGGGGAGCCACAGCACCTGGCCAAGGGCCCTCAGACCATGAAGCTGATTCTGCCACCAGCCCTGTATTGTGGACCTCCAGGTGCTGAACACCCCCATTCTGAGGTGAGAGACGAAAGCAGGCATTTCTACAGTTCCCGGTGGATTATGTCACATGGCTGCTGCACTGAGTTCAAGTTGCTGGGGTGTTCTGGAGTGTTCCTCGACCCCACTTCCTGCCCTGAATTCCCCATCCTTGTTTCCAGTGCTAAATAGAGGTGAAAGGTCAGAGTGTCAGGCTAGGATCTGCGAGAATCAGTTTTGCAAACTTGCTGGATGACCTTGGGCCCGTCACATGCTCTCTCCGTGTAACTCTACCTCACAGGGTTGTTGTGAGAATAAAATAGAGGTGAGGGGAATTATATAAGTCGCTTCGGGTCCCTTTTGGGGAGAAAGGTGGGTATAAATGAAGGATAGAAGTAAACTCTCTGGACTTTGCAAGGGGCACTGTTACCTGCCTGGAGTTGAGAGATGCTCAAAAGAAAAGTGGTCATCAATGATCCCTCTAAGCTGTAGAGTCTTGTGAGCAAAAATCCTACTTTGTGAGCTACTGGCACTAAAGTTGTGAGCGAATGATTTGGCCGCTGCATAAATTAGTTTGCTCTGGAGCCATCCTCCTTGAGCGAAGACAAAAATGTGTGAGCTGGAGACCTGTGAGCTAACTCACACTAATTCAGCTTAGATGGAACACTGGACTGGTCATATAAATATTTTAAGTCAATCAACGGTTGTTTCAGGTAACCAGTAAACCAAATAAACTGGTACTGGAGCAGATCCTGAAAGGGGAAGTGAACCGACATGGCAACTCAAGAAAAGGTATGCATTTACAAATCTTGTAATGAAAAGAAGAGCACTCTTCAAGAGGGAATTGGATCAGCATATGGAGCAGAGGCCCATCAGTGGCTCTTAGCCACAAGGTATAGGTAGGAACTCTTGGTCTGGGGCAAGGGATGCTCTGTATTCTTGGTGCTGATGGGGGGCAATAGTGGGCTTCTGGTGTCCTGGCCCCACTGCTGGACCTCCTGATGGCACCTGGTATTTCTGGCCACTGTGTGACACAGAGTGTTGGACTGGATGGGCCAATGGCCTGATCCAACATGGCTTCTCTTATGTTCTTAAGTCAGATCGAGATGGGCAGCCATGTTAGTCTGCTGTAGCAGCAGAAAAGAGCAAGAGTCCAGGAGCACCTTATGGGCTAACAAAATTTGCGGCAGGGTAGAAGCTTTTGTGAGTCACATAGCTCACCCCCGCCACAAATTTTGTTAGTCTTCAAGGTGCTCCTGGACTCTTGCTCTTTTCAACTGTGCCGAAAACAACATTGTAAAAATGTTTGGCATTGCCCCACTGCAAACCTGCTTGGGGTAGTTCAGGGTTCCAAATCTCTGTTCCATGAAGGACATTCTTGCCAAGCATTCCTAAGCAGAGGTGAGGCGGTGTCCTTCTAAGTCCATTGAAGTGAATGGGTTTAAGAAGAGCATAACCGTGCTTTGGATCACTGTGGGTTACTGGCTTGAGAAAGAAAATGTGTTTTTGTTTTTCTTTTAAAAAAAGAACATAGGAAGTCTTTCTGGCTTCTGTTAAGAAACAATTCTATGCAACGAGGAGATGGGAAATTGCATGCCTTATTTATTGTCTGAATGATTGGTGAACATTTTTTTTTCTTAATGTGGGATTTGATGGATATTGTCCACCCTCCTGGCAGAGAGAGAGACTGTTGTGCACGTGTGGTAGTTTAGCCGCGGAAATGACTGAGCAAAGAAGACTGCATGGTACCCTGTGGGGTTATTTATACAGGCAGAGGAGGATTTCAAAGAGTTTGTTGACAAAAAAGCAAATGAAATTATAATGGTGGTGGTGGTGGGGGGTTCTTCTTGCGAGCGTTGTAGCAGGAGTCTCGATCAGATGCAGCCGGATGTTGACTCTTGAAAGTGCTGGGGAGAGCATCCTCCAGGGTACCAATAAAAATCTATGGATTTGAATCTGAAAGGTTATGGCTGATTTGGGCAAGGCTGATCTAGATGGTGAAGCAGCGCTGGGAATTATCTCCCACTGAGGGCAGGGCTGCAGATGGCGTTGCCAGGGGAAGGTGCCTGCCGATCGCCTTTGTCGCCCGCCACCTGCCTGAGAGGTGGGGTATGAGAAACTACACCTGCTGCTGGCCTCTGTGCTGGTATGTCGGGGTGAGAGGTGGCATATAAACCAAGTGAATAAAACCAAAATCAAATTGTCCAGTTGTTTAAAGGTATTCTGCCCACGCTGTTCCAATCCGAACAGAAAGCACAGAAGCAGCTTGCTAGCTCAAATTTTTTCGGGGGAGGGGGGGATCCAAAATGATGTCTGGTGCCAAAAAGTACCTTGAGAATACTTTAAGTTCTCAATGGGATTGTAATTCAGTGCCCTTCAAGCATCTCTGATTTCAAGGCGCAGGGCAACAGGATTAGAGATTCGAATAGAATCGGCTGCTACCCAAAGGTGTCTCAGAGCGGCTTACAAACGCCTTTCCCTTCCCCTCCCCACAACAGGCACCCTGGGAGGTAGGTGGGGCTGAGAGAGCTCTTGACAGAAACGGCTCTTTTTCAAGGACAGCTCTGACAGAACTATGGCTTGCCCAAGGTCATCCAGCAGCTGCGAGTGGAGGAGTGGGGAATCAAACCCGGTTCTCCCAGATTAGAGTCCGCGCTCTTAACCACTACACCAAACAGGAGAAGGCAGCGCAGCACTATGCCTGCAGGGAGTGATCTGCTCCCTGGGGGCACAGTAAGCCCGGCTCCTTGCAGGCTCAGCTGGACAGGCTGGTGTAGACTGGGCTGCCCAGCAGAGCCCTCCGAGGAGGACTCTGGCCTTCGCCTCCTCGCACACATGAAGAGTGGGCGATGCAGCAGGACAAGGCCTCGTTTTTGCTCCAGGAGAGTTGGCAAGTGGCTGTTCCTCCAAGGGTGCCCAAGGCAGTAAACCGTCCCCATGGTTGCCAGGCGCTGGGCAGCGGGAGACGCTGAGGGAAGGTCTCAGAGCTTAGAAGGGAAGCCGGGGGTCCTGATCCTCCTAGTGATGAATCCCTAAATCGAACAGGTGGTGGCGGCAGGCAACTCGTGAGTAAAAGAAAAGCCCCTCTGGGAACGCCTAAGAGGGCAGGGCGGAAACGGGGCCTGCAGGCCAAAGCAAGCATGTTCTGCCATACAAGGTATAAGCTTTCGCCTGCACAGGAAGGCTCACACCTTGAATAAAACTTTGTGGTCTTAAAGGTGCCCCACTGGACTCAAACTTTGACCGTAGGCTAGTCACACTTTGAGCTCCATTAGGGATGCCAGGCTTCCTGCTATGGCAGGAGACCATCCAAGCATCATCTCTGTTGCCTGCCAGTGTCTCAAAGGCTGGTAGGGGGGAATGGGATGGGCATACTGTCACTGGGCCAGCATGTAATGTCACTTTCTGGGGAAAACTGGAATTGATGTTGGGGCGACACTCTAGGATTTGGCCACACCTCTACTGTTTAACCATAGAGTTTTAGTAAATCCTAGAGCGTCACCCTGACATTGCAACATCACTTCTGTTTTTGTTGTTCTTCTTGTTGCCAGAAGTGACATCACATGCCAGCATGAGGCTGGTGCACCTGTTCCCACCTTCAAATCCTCCCAGGGGTGCCCAGTGGCCGCCTGGCATCCCTAAGCTGAATGTAATTCACTGGGCTGTTGTGAGGGTAACGTGGAGCCCTGAGAACTGTGTGCACTGCTCTGACATCTGTGAAGGAAAAACAGGATAAAATTGTGATATATGTACAAAAGTAGGACATTTGGGGAATGCAGGGGCCTTCAGAGCCATGCAAGTCGTGTGTGGGTTTTCCCCCCTCTTCATGTCATGTTTGAGTTTGGTACAGTGAGGGCCAGAGGATATTTTAGGTCTGGGGTCCCACAGTGCCTTGTTGCAACTCTAGTTAATGGTACCAAAGTATCTTTATGCTGCATTCCTAAGAACACTTTCCCATTGAAAAAATGGGACCAGTTAAATCTGTTTAGGATTGCTTTCTTAGAGCCCTAAATGGTTGGAATCAGCACACCCAAAGGATTGTTGTCTTCTAGATGTTCCCGCCCACCCTTTGCGGTGAGCATTAGAAACACTTCTCCACCTCCTTTGTTTTCAGAGGTGATGTAAATAGTGCCGCACGGCAGGGCCTTCTCAGTGGTGGCACCCCAGTTTGGAATCACCATCCCCTTGGAGGCTCATTTGGCCCCGGAGTTGTTGCCTTTCCAATGCCCGAGGGAAGGCTCTTCTCCCAGGCATTTATCTGTATTTGTTCTCCTTCCCTTCTGCTATGTCTGCTGACCGCCACCAGGGGCCAGCGAATACCCCAGAGCTTGACTCTGGAAGAACAATGGGGACCAGGCTCCTAGTCTCTCCACTGGGGAACCAATAGGACCGTGGCGGGAGATTTAAACCCACCAATGAGACCTAGGAGGGCGTCCCCAGGTGTGTATATAGTTGGCCAGCCGGCCATTCGTCTTTGTCTTTTGTTGTGTACCAGTAAACCATGCTGATCACTACATCGGTCTCAGTGGTTTCTACATGTGTCTAACCCACTACACTTCAATGGCGACGAGGATGGGATCCCGCTGAGCAATCCAGCCGGGCTGTCGGGACTCGGTGAGGGAAGACAACGCACCGCTACCTACGCTTCTCCGAACGATGAGCAATGAGGGTGAGCAAGCCGCTTCCCAGCTGCAGCCGCAACCGACCAGCACAATGGCCATTGCTCCGGGATCAGGGCTGGTACCCCCCTTCGATACAACCCATCCACAGCAATGGGTAGCCTGGATCACCGGCCTGAAGCAAGTCCTGATTTTCTACCAGGTGATGGATGAGGCCAGGAAGAAGGGCCTCCTACTCGGGCCGTGCGGACTCGCCATCATAGAACTGGCCCAGTACCTCCCCTCCCCTAAGAAGCTCGAAGACGGGAATTTCGGTCGAGGGAGTCCAGCTTTGTACAACCCAGGATTTCCAAGGGATATGCCGAGAGTTTCCGGCCGTTTTCGATGACTCTCTGGGATGCTACACGCCCCCCCCCCCGGTGTCCCTGCGTCTAGACCCCAAAGTGGTTCCTATCTGAATGCGTGCCAGGACGGTTCCGTTGGTGGTCAAGCCTAAAATTGACACAGAACTGGACCGCCTAGTAGCCCAAAGTGTCGTGGAACCAGTCCCCCACGTGGCGTGGGAGACCCCCATAGTAGTGGTAGAAAAGCCAAACGGAGCAGTCCGCATCTGCGCAGACTACAAAAGTACGCTGAATAAGGTGCTACAGGGTCACGCATATCCGGTACCTGTGGTTAGCCACGTACTGGCCACCATGGGGGGAGCAAAGATCTTTGGGAAACTGGACCTGGCCCAAGTGTACCAGCAGTTGGTGGTAGATGAGGTGACTGCTGAGGTGCAAAGCATAATGACCCACCAGGGGGCATTCCGTGTCAAGCAACTGCAATTCGGGGTGAGTGTAGCACCAGGGTTATTCCAACAACTGATGGATTCTCTGCTCAAAGGAATCCCAGGCATCACCCCGTTTTTTGATGATGTGATGATCGCAGCTGCCACGCCGGCCGACTCCGCACAGTTCTCCGCTGTTTCCAGGACACCGGACTCAAAGTTGAATTAGAGAAGTGTCAGCTGGGGTTCACGGTGGATGCAGAGGGCATACACCAGACCTGAGACAAGGTGAAGGCAATTGTGGAAGCCCCACCACCGAAGTCTAAAACAGAACTACAAGCGTTTTTAGGGATTCTCAATTTCTACCACGCCTTTCTTCCCCACAAGGCGGTGGTAGCTGAGCCCCTCCATCGCTTGCTAGACAAGCAGGCCCCTTGGGTGTGGGGGCCCTGCCAAGCTGCCGCGTTCTGGAATGTTAAAGAACTGTTGATCTCTAACTCGGTCCTGGCCCACTTTGATGAGGCGCTACCAGTAGTTTTGGCATGTGACACCTCACCCTATGGCGTCGGTGCCGTGCTGGCACATTGTCTCCCAGATGGGCAGGAGGTCCCGGCCACGTATTACTCACGCACCCTATCTGCGGCTGAGCGGAACCACGCCCAGATAGATTGGGAGGAACTAGCCATAGTGGCCGGGGTCAAGAAGTTCCACGACTTCGTCTACGGCCGACCGTCCACCATTGCCACAGACCACCACCCACTCCTCGGCCTTTTCACGCCCGATCGCCGGACGCCGCAGGTCCTTGCGGTGGTCCATTTTCCTTGCGGCCGCAGGTCTTGCGGTGGTCCATTTTCCTTGTGGGCTACGATTACCAGCTACAACACCGCCCGGGGGAAAGCTATGGGCCACGCCAACACCCTTAGCTGCCTTCCCCTGCCAGACGTGGTTGAGGATCCGGCCCCTGTGCACCTGGTCCTCCAGCTGGAAGGCCTACTGGATGCTCCGCTGCAGGCCGCAGACATTGCCCGCCGCTCAGCCCAGGACCCCTTCATATCCCGGGTGCTGGGCTGGGTGGTGAGGGGGTGGCCTGCGAAGATAGAGGGGCCCGAGTTCACGGCGTTTATGGCCCGATGGGAGGAGTTGTCAGCGCACAAAGGCTGCCTGCTGTGGGGAGACAGGGTTGTGGTTTCCAGCGCACTTCGACAAAAGGTTCTCTAGGCCTTTCACGAAGCGCACCCGGGCATCGTTAGGATGAAAGGCCTTGCCCGGAGCTACGTCTGGTGGCCAGGCATCGACGCAGAGATAGAGGTGTGGGTGAAACGTTGCCCGACCTGCCAAGCCATCCGACCCAGCCCACCAGGCGCGCCGTCCCAGTCATGGGAATCCACGCAAACCCCGTGGTCCCGGCTCCACATAGATTTCGCCGGACCATTCCATGGACTGTTATTCCTTGTGACTGTGGATTCCTACTCAAAGTGGCTGGAGATAAGCCCCGTCTCTGCAACATCCACAAAGGCCACCATCCGCGCCCTCCGAAAGATCTTCGCCACCCATGGGCTGCCAGACACTATCGTCTCGGACAACGGCATGGCATGTACATCAGAGGAATTCCAGCAGTTTCTCAGCAACAACCTGATCAAAAACATCAGGTCGGCGCCATTCCACCCCACTACTAACGGCCAAGTGGAACACATGGTCCGGACGGCGAAGGAAGCATTAAGCCGCCTGATGGAGGGAGACTGGGAATTTCGCATCACCCATTTCCTCCTAGCGCAACAAACAACGCCAAACCCCAGCAGAACTCCTCATGGGGCGGAGACCAACAATCCTCCTGGACCACCTACACCCTGATCGGGCTCCCGAGCCACGGAACTCCTCAGAGCAGCGGGAGGCGCCTTGCAGGTTCTTCCCAGAGGACCCCGTCTTCACCAGAAACTTCGGAAGGGGCCTGGAATGGATCGCCGGCCGCATCATCCGTCCCACTGGCACCGTCATGTACGATGTGTCAACAGAATGTGGACAGGTCCTGCGGAGGCACATAGACCAACTCCATCAGCGCATGCTTCCCGAACACCCAAGCACGGAGATTCCTGAACAACGGGCAAACCCAGAGGTGAGCTCCCCAGACGCCCCAGCGCAGGACCTCCCCACCGAAGAGCATCTGAACTTTGCCCCAGTCACCCCGGCGGCTGCCGAGGAGGGCCCGACAACGGACGTGTCTGCGCCAGAGGTGTCTGCGCCACTAGCACAGCCCAGCACAGTAGATGGGGCCCCGGAGGTCTTAGTACCGCCCCCCCCGACGGTCCACTAGAGAACGGCGGTCCCCGTCGTACTTAAAGGACTATGTGACCTAGGGTGGGTCCGAACTATGGGGAAAGGGATGTTATGTCTGCTGACCACCACCAGGGGCCAGCGAATACCCCAGAGCTTGACTCTGTTAGGACAATGGGGACTAGGCTCCTAGTCTCTCCACTGGGGAACCAATAGGACCATGGCGGGAGATTTAAACCCAGCAACGAGACCTAGGGGGCGTCCCCAGGTGTGTATATAGTTGGCCAGCCAGCCGCTAGTCTTTGTCTTTTGTTGTCTACCAGTAAACCATGCTGATCACTACATCGGTCTCAGTGGTTTCAACATGCATCTAACCCACTACACTTCACCTTCCATACTGTTCGTTTTGATTTCATACTGCTATTACGTCAAACATTTCGTGCAATGTATGTAACTTGGTTCTGTAGAATCTCACTCACTTTCAGTGAGTGATTTTTTTTGCTATTGTGATTTTCAGTGCCTCTAAAACACTGTTAGAAACCAGATTTCTTTTGCGGTTGATGAGAAATGGAATAGAAGTATTGAGGTTATGCGCCCATGAATGGGGGCGGGGGAAGGAGGCAAGGTTGTTAGGGTTTCCTCACATATAGGGATGCACAACTCGACTTTCCCACTGACTGATCTTCTCTCCCCACCGCCCCAATCCCGTCCCCCCTCTGCGTCAAGTAATCCCAAACAGCACTTAGTAATTAACCCAATTTTTCGTTCTTTCTTCCTTTCGGCTGTGTGACTTCAAACTGAAGAAGCGAGCCCACCTCCCAACTGGCACTGTTATATGTGCGGTGTAAGTCAGAAAGTGGGGGGGGGGGAATGAAGCAAAAAAAGTGGGATGTTGCCTTGCACAGAGGCCTAGGTGAGGAAATGATCTCCAATGCAACTTTTTTTCTGCCCTCCCCAAATGAGAGGCTGCAACTGCCAAGATCTGCCCTTAGACACAACTGCTGTTGCGACAAAATGGCCAAAGTACAGCAGAGATGCTTGCGCCTCTGTCACGAACTTAGGGTTGGCAGCAAGGCTCCCTCTAAGCTGTGGAGTCTTGTGAGCAAAAATCCTACCTTGTGAGCCTCTGGCATTAACGTTGTGAGCGAGTGATTTGGCTCCTGCGTCAATTAGTTTGCTCTGGAGCCCTCCTTCCTGAGCTAAGGCAAAAATGTGTGAGCCAGAGGCTAAGAAACTGTGAGCTAGCTCACACGAACTCAACTTAAAGGGAACACTGGTTGGCAACCCTGGATCCGGAAATTGGAGCCTGTGGTTGGTTGGGAGGGACCCCACTGAGCTATAATGCCATAAAGTCCACCCTCCACAGCTCCCATTTTGTCCAGGGAAACCGATCTCTGTCGCCTAAAGATGACGCCTAATTCTGGGAGGTCTCCAGGCCCCACCTGGAGGCTGGCAACAATACTGTAGAGTTCTGATGGGCCCTTGTGAGAGTCTAACTAGGCTTGCCTGTGTATCTGTTTTGCCGCTTCATGTTGTTAAATAAGAATTGTGCTTTATAGTGATGTGAATTGTTTTCATACTTTTGTTTCTTGTCCTGGAATCCAATTTTGGGGGTTGAGAGACAGGACGGAAATGTATTTCTTTATTTTTCAACAGTTTACCACTCTCCTTTTTCGAGGAAGGGAAATCCAAGGCAGCTAATAAAGTACTGTCACAAGCTGGGCAACGAAAGGGGGCTTGCCGTCTCTCCCTCCCTCTTCTGCAGAAGGGCAGGGGCACGAAGCCTCTGAATCTCACAGCGAGGAGGCAGCATCAGGGGAAGGCCTCGGCCTCTCTGCCCTGACGTTGGCCCTCCAGAGGAACTGGTTGGCCACTGTGTGAGATGGGATGCCTGGACTAGACAGACCACTAATCTGATCCAGCTAGGGGTATGTATATTGAACCCCAAAAATGTCACTATTCCTCCATATTCCTAAATCCCAATACTGGTATGGTTTTCGGATTCAGTAAATGTTCAGGATTCCCAATTTTTTTGGATCCAATGGACCCAAGAAACAAAAAACCAAGAGGATTAGCTGGGGTGGCCGGAGTTGAGAGCTTGCACAGCCCCAGCTGAGGTGGTGGCCCCACTGATGGACCTCCTGATGGCCCCTGGTATTTCTGGCCACTGTGTGACACAGTGTTGGACTAGATGGGCCATTGGCCTGATCCAACATTGGTTTCTCTTATGTTCTTATGGTGCAGAACCGCCAGCTCCTGCTCCCCCCTCTGATCCTGGGTTGGCTCCTCTTTGCAGCTCTGAACTGCAAAGAGGAGCCAGCCCAGGATCGGAGAGTTCACTCCAAAGGCATTTAAAGGGACTGGGAGCCCTTTAAATGCCCTCTAACTGTGGCTATCCAGTGGTCCTGGGGCGGCCATTTTCAGATAGCTGAATCAGTAGCCCACTCAGTAACTGGCTGAGAAGATACCCAATAGAGATAAGGTATTTATCGGGTATTTTTTCGGCTCGGTTTATACTGAGCGCACATCCCTAGAACCAGCAGGGCACTTTTGATGTTCTAATGAAAGTCTCAGCCTCTCTGCCCTGCTTTTGGTCTTCCAGAGGAACTGGCTGGCCACTGTGTGAGACCGGAGGCTGGACTGGATGGACCCTCACTGGTTTGATCCCACAGGGCCCTTCTTGTGTTCTTATGCTGACAAAGTGATGGGTAGCTGGCGAACCAGGCCGGTGGACTGAAATAGCCCGGCATTCTCTCGCACTACTTCTACTGAGCTGCAATAGGTTCCACGAGGGAAGAGCCCTGTGATAACCAGCGCCAATGGGGCTTTGTCCTTATAGTGTTGCTACGTCCACCTTGAGAAATTTGTGGAGGTTTGGGGCAGTGACTAAAGAGGGGGAAGTTTGGCGAGGGGAGGGAGCTCGGTGGGGATATGATATCCCTCTAGGACTTCCATTTCTCCCAGGCCCTGTGGTATGCTAGAGGGCCTGCCCTCTGAAGCTTCCATTTCCTCCATGCAAAGTGATCTCTGTAGGCTGGAGATCAGTGGTCAGGGGTCATTTCCTACAGGAGCGCACAGGAGCGGAGCTCCGGCAGTAAAGAGCCCAGGGGGCAGGAACATGCAACAAGCCCCGCCCCCTGCTCCCAGCAGCCCTGGGCCACAAGGAGCAAGAAGTAGCCACGTAAGTTGCAGTCGGTGTTGCCTTCTGACACACTTCTGGTGATGTCAGGGTGTGTGGCATATGCAAGTAAGTGATGCTAATGAGCTCCTGCACTTCTTTTTCTACGAAATGACCCCTGTCAGTGGTAATCCTGAGAGAATGCCAGGCCCTGGAGGGTGGTTGTCACCTTGGACAAATCCCCCCTTTCCACCACCCGTATGGAAAGATGAGACCTACAGCCTTTGTTGTGTAGGCCTTTAAATCCCCAGCCATTGCGCATGTCCAAACCTTTAAGAGGAAACAAAATCATGCACTGAAATTTTTTGCAGAATTTTTGAAAACTGTTTGGTCTTTACCTTTTGAGCTGGTTATGGGGGGGGGGGAGAAGTCAGTGCTGAGATCACTGCTGTTATCAGCTGGTTAAATGCGAACGGATCTTCCCCTAAGTCTTCAATCAGGTCCTCACGTGGCCTGGGGGGATGACGGCATCCCCCCCCCCAGCTTGGCTGGCATAGCAACTTGCAGCTGATTCACTTCACCATCACTTTTTCCCGCGGATGGCCTGCAGAAACTAGAGGAGAACCTCACATTAATTTCTTTAAAAACATAATTAAATCAGAAAATGACCCCAATGTCTATGAAATAAAATTCCCTTTTTCCTTCCCTCGGATTGCTCAGTCCTGCTATAAGTCATCTTTAAGCCTCAAGATCCTGTGGACCCCATCCTTCCTGTTCCTGTTCTTCATTAATGTCCTGGAATTAACCAGGTGGGTGTGTGTGTGTGGGGATATTTTCTAATCTCTCACCCCTGCCATTTTGACCTCCCAAATCCACGTTTCAGTTTCCTTCTGTTTGTGCAGGGAGGTAAACGGAACTGAAGCCTGGACTGAAAATGTCCTGGGTGCGTTTGAACAGAACTGGAACCAAACCAATATTACTTTTGGTTCAAGACTACCAAGGTATCTTAAATTCAGGATTGGTTCGGGTGGGGGGGACCCTCTCCAAGGGGGGCATCTTTTCTAAAGGCCAATCCACATCTTACATCTTTTGATGAGCTGGGTCAAGGCTCCTGCTAGTGGACTAGGGTTGCCAAGTCTGGGTTGGAAAATACCTGAAGACTTTGGGGGTGGATCCAGGAGAGAGTGGGATTTGGGGAGGGGAGGGGCCTCAGCATGGTGCAATGCCACAGAGTCCACCCTCCAAAGCAGCCGTTTCCTCCAGAGGCACGGATCTCTGTCAGCTGGAGATCAGTTGTAAAAGCAGGAGATCTCCAGGCCCCACCTGGAGACTGGCAACCCTATACTGGACCCAACTCACTTTCCTTGCAGTATCACAGCAGCTGTGGGGAAAGTCATGGAGGAGGAGGGAATGCTCCCTCCCCCCTGCACCACTTCCCAAGCCAATACAGGGAGGGAGGGGGACTCACCTGCCCATCTTTGGGGCTCCACGTGGACAGAATACTCCACGTGCAGCTCCAAAGATGGACAAATTATTCTCTTGCCAGCTGTTTGGGCTGGGAAAAACAGGGGGGCCCTCCTCCTCCTCCTCCTGCTGTGCTGTCGTCTGAAGAGCAGTCGGGCTCCTGGGATCTTTAGACATGCCTTTCCCCACTGCTGCTGTGTGACTGGGGTGGGGGAGTGAGCAGGGTCTGGGAGACCTGGCCTCAACTCATCCAAAAAGGTGATGTCCTACCTTGGCACTAAGCCCATTGACTTCAAGAATTTAGGATTCAGTTGGAGTGCCTGTCCACCTGCAGACTGAGCCAGGATTCTTTGCTTCTGTCACCTCTTGTCATCTCACACCACATTTCCCCTGTAAAATAGGTACTTTAAAAACAGCATAAATCCTGCAGAAAATTTCAGCTGCAGGTCAACATGGTTGCCCTCTGAAAGAAACCAGTAGGTTTGAGAGCCAGTTTGGTGTAGTGGTTGAGTGCGCGGACTCTCATCTGGGAGAACTGGGTTTGATTCCCCCTCCTCCACTTGCAGCTGCTGGATGACCTCGGGCAAGCCACAGTTCTGTCAGAGCTGTTCCCTCAAGGCCAGTTCTGTCAAGAGCTCTCTCAGTCCTGCCTACCTCCCAGGGTGTCTGTTGAGGGAAGGGAAAGGAGTTTGTAAGCTGCTCTGAGGCTCCGAGTGAAGGGCGGAGTAGAAATCCAATCTCTCCTCCTCCTCCTCCTCCACCACCACCACCTCCTCCTCCTCCTCTTCTTCTTTTTCTTCTTCTCCTCCTTTCTGCCCTTTTTATCAGCCCCATGAAGCAGGTGACGCTGAGGGAGAGAGAGAGAGAGAGAGAGAGCCTGGCCTATGGCCAACCAGTGTGTAGGGTTGCCAACCTCCTGGTGGGTCCTGGAGATCTCTCCAAACTACAGAGGTCAGCTCCCCCGGACAAAACGGCTGCTCCGGAGGGTAGATACTACAACATCATACCCTGCTGAGGCCCCTCCCCTCTCCAAACCCTCCCCTCCTCAGGCTCCATCCCAAATCTCCAGGAATTTCCCAACCCAGAGTTGGCAACACCCTGAGTTTCATGTCCAAATGGGTATTTGGGTCTCCCTGTTCCTAGTCCAGCCAGCTGACTGCCACAGGACACTGGCTGCCTGCTTCAGATCGCCTCCTTCCATGGAAGGCCCTCGGAAGACCATGAAAGCCCTGTAATCCCCAGTCAAGACCTGGAACCCCGGGCAGACGAGGGAAAGCAACTGGTCTGCCTTTGTTTGCCAAACACAACTTGGGGGGGGGGGTTCTTGCAAATTCAGAACACCTCCACCTGCACATACAGGAAGAATGCTGGACCAGGACACTATTTTATTTTATTTCTGTTAAAATGGGAAACGAAATAAAGGGAAAGGCATTTTAAATTCTGAATTGGCTCCATGCAGGCGGTTTTGACATCAGGCCCCACAGCCGAATTACAAGCGATTGCCACGGACTCAACATGCGAGGAGGAAGCTCAGTCGAACCCCAAGTTGATAAAATGATTTTTTCTCCCCCACCAAGTATCAGAAATCCAGCTGGATTCCACTTGCCAGTCCCATCACTCGCAGTTTAGACGCTACACCTGTTGTGATTTCTATTACTATGTTCCAAAGGACATAATTTATTCCAAGGAACTTGTATTTTGGCTCCCAGCAAGGGCTGGGCTGAGGACCAAACCTCTGTCTCGTGTCAGTCTCAGGCTGTGGGAAACTTTGCACACAAACTTTCCACACTCTGTCTCACCACGCAGCTCGTATTCCTGCTCCACAGCCCTCCCGACATTAGCCCTGTTCACATGTTACAGTGACCAGAAGTACATCCTGCATACTTACATCTATTTGTAAGATACAGCCAAAGAGTCCACATGTGTTCACCTTACAAATGAAAACTGGGGACTTGTTTAAATCACACGTTCAGCGATTTAAACCATACGTTCAGTGGTGCATGCATTGAACGTAACATGAGAATTAGTCAACACACACATAAAGGAAAAACGAGAATACACACTACATGGACTGAACGTGTGTTCATGTATGTGAACAGGGCATTGTTTCTTTACCTGGACAGTCCCGATTTCCCAGGACCTACCTCCTGTAAATCACTAGGACTGAACTGAAAATTTGTTGCTGAACTTCTGTGACTCAGAATAAGGACTCTAATCTGGGAGAATTGGGTTTGATTCCCCATGCCTCCACTTGCAGCTGCTGGATGACCTTGGGCAAGCACTAGTTTTGTCAGAGCTGTTCTCTCAAGGACAGTTCTGGAAAGAGCTCTCTCAGCCCAACCTGCCTCACAAGGGTGTCTGTTGTGGGGAGGGGAAGGGAAAGGAGTTTGTAAGCTGCTCTGAGACTCCGAGTGAAGGGTGGGGTATAAATCCAATCTCTTCCTCCTCCTCCTCCTCCTCCTCCTCCTCCTCCTCGGGCCAGATAACGTGGGGGGGGGCGTGGCTGTTCGCCCTGGAGCAAAATAAAGCGCAGTAGCCCAATCACACAGTCCCCCGAGTCTTCATGCTTAGGCTGTTAGCTGGTGATCACATGGCGATGCTGGAGCATGGCAAAGAAGCGGCGCAGCAAGCATTTTGCGTTTGTGCGCATGTGCAGTTCTGCGGAGCAGCACTGCTTTCAGTTACGTGTTTGTGCGCATGCGCTTATGAAAAACATCCGGTTTGCAATGGGACGTGGATGGGCGCTGGATGCCGCAGGATACTAGCGCTCCTGCGATCAGATGCCTGCCCCTGCCCCACGTTTTCCGGATACTAGTGCACTTTATGAGGTACTTTTTTATTGCGCATCTTCGGCGAGATGCCACGGGTTGGGCACGGGTGCCCTACACTTCCCAGATGTTGCGGTGTGATCGTGCCCCAAAAATCCATCTGACATTTGTGCCTTTCACATGGCAAATCCTCCATGTGAACGGGGCCAAGATGCCATATACTGAAAGACGCTTTGCCCACACCTGTGTTTTAGCTTCAAGAGGACACCGTGTAACCAATGAGATTTGGCGACATAGCACTGACTGAAGCCAAAACTAGCAACGCTTTATGCCCTCGGTCTTGCATTGTTTTGGTTGAAAGGGGCAGTCACGAGATAGAAGTGGGTCAAATACTTTGTCTCTGCACAGCTATTCTGGGGGGAAACAGCTGAAAAGTGACTGAGGATGATTTTCTATCTCTCATCCCTGCTGTTTTGACCCGAAAATCCCTGTTTTGTTTTCCTCACTCCCTTGTGCAAACTGATTCTTTCTTTTTGCTCTATTTTCTGCTTCCTCACATTGAACTTTTTCCATAGGAAGGGACACATTTTTCAATGCTGTTTGCACATCAATCGATAGGAATTGTAAATGATTATCAGGACACATTTTTCAATGCTGTTTGCACATCTATCGATAGGAATTGTAAATGATTATCTATCTATCATCTGTCTGTCATCTCTCTATCATCTATCTCAATATTTACAATTATGATATGTGTGTGTGTGTAATGGTCATCATTTGTTCATATAATGTGTAGGTAACACACATCATATGCATAAATATGACATAAATCCTACACCAAAACCATATGTACATCCACAGTGCCTGTGAATATATAACACAATTAATGTTATAGGTTAAAAAACAGGGCAGCAAAATGGATGCTTTCCTGCAGGGGAAGGGATAATGACAGAGTAAACCAGATAAAAGCCCTTTCAACCCAAGCCAGAGCACACTTATTAAAACTATTTGCAGAGCGTAAGTGGCAGGAAAGTGGACTATTGGATCTGGCTGTTGTAGAGGAAAATCCTTATGGGTTAGTCTCTAGTGACTAGAGACCAGAGACCAAGTTGGGTCCACCTAAGCCAGCATTCCATGCCCAACTGCCAACAATCAGGACATGAAGGTGATGACCTTCACCTGTTCTTTGTAGCTGGTGTTCAAAGCTATACTGCTCCTGATTATGGAGGTTCAGTTTTAGCTGTCCTGTCTTAGAAGAGGTGGGGCTAGGGAGAAGAGGCTAGAGGAACTCAGTGTGTTTGGAGCTGAAGGGAGGCGCAGTGAGCACGGTTTGGCAATGTGGGGAAAAAATTAGAGCTCAACCAGGGGTGCAGACCTAGGCATTTCAGACCTTTAAAAGATTATTTTCTTTCCTGACTCGTGAGCTTGCATGTTTGGGAAGGGGGGGAGGCTTTGATACAACTTTGTCCTGGGCTCAGACCAACGACCCTTGTATCTTGGAGCACATTAGCTTTTGGGAATCACCTGCCGTTACTGCCGTCCAGCCTTACGCAGCAATCTCTGAAACGTCCCAGGTAGGGTTGCCAGCTCCGGGTTGGGAAATTCCTGCAAATTTGGGAGCGAAGCCGGGGAGGGGCAGGCTTTGGGGAAGGCAGGGACCTCAGTGGAGTACAATGCCATGGAGTCCCCCCTCCAAAGCAGCCATTTTCTCCAGGGGAGCTGGCCTCTGTTATCTGGAGACCAGTTGTAAAAGCGGGGTTTCTCCAGCCCACCCCTGGAGATTGGCAACCCTATCCCCAGGCAGTGCTTACACCCTTTCAAACACATCGTGGTCATCTTATGAGCTGTTGAAGGGCTTTGGGGGGGGGGGAAAGCCAAAACCCAATCAGCATTCCATGGCCATTCCCACATTCCGTGGTTTTTCAGTGGTTCTGCAGAATCCACAGCCTACATCCTGGGGCCAGTGTTCTTCTTCAGCCACCCCCGTCCCCGAGATGGATGGATGCACCCGGGAGACACTCGTCACAAGAAGGAACATCCTTCTGTGCTCTCCTTGCGGGGAAGTCAGTGATGGCAGGAACGGGTGGGGGGTGGGAGGAGACGCAATAAAACTCTTCCTCTGGTCTTGGCTAATGACGAGCCCATTAAGGATCCGGCTGACATCACATCATTCCGGAGCTTTATAAACCTCAGTGACAATTGGGGAGACTGAAAGTTCTCGAGGATTACCTCTGCCCAAAGAGACCAAACTTCACTCTCTTACTTTGTAGCAAAAATAACAACGGCTTTCAGGGGCCGGGGAGTGGATGCCATAGCGGGAGAAGTCTGAGTCCTGTTCTCTGGGTTTCTAGGGGAAGATTCCAATAGGGTTAGTCTGAGTGGGCGGGAAAATACCTGGAGACTTTTGGGGTGGATCCGGGAGAGGGCGGGGTTTGGGGAGGGGAGGGGCCTCAGCAGGGTACAATGCCATAGAGTCCGCCCTCCAAAGCAGCCATTTTCTCCAGGGGAGCTGATCTCTGTCAGCTGGAGACCAGTTGTAAAAGCAGGAGATCCCCAGGCCCCACCTGGAGGCTGGCAACCCTAGATTCCAAAGGGTGAGATCAGAATTGAGGCTGAGCCCCATTTCCTGCTTAGCAGAAAAGATCTGGCTGTTTTCTCCACCCTCCTGGCCATCAGGCTCCGCCTTAGAGCCTCTGGGCCCAATCAGGCTCCTCCCCTCATCTGCCCAGCACACCCCTCGGGCCCCTACCCTACCCTACCCTACCCTACCTAGCCCCACCCCAACCTGCTAGGCCCCCTCCCTTTATTTCCTGGGCCCTCCTTCTCGAATCTTTAGTCTTGAGCTTTAGGAGGCTTGGCAACATGGTTAGTTTCCCATGGCCGGCTGCCCTTGAGGAGTTCCGTTGTGCTCCTGTCCCCCACACCAGTCGCTGGAGTGAAGTGAGGCCTTTGTTTTGCCTCACCAGCAGCACAATTGCTGGGCAGTCAGGTTCCTTGTAAGGTAATACGCCATCGGAATGCAGTTTGGTTCCATGTGTTCTGGAGTCGGACACAGTTCCACAATGCAGCATTGCAAGGTGGGGTACCGGTCTGATGCCCCTGCCCATAAGAGAGGAGGACTCTCCCCCGAGCAGGGTTGCAACGTTTAATCAATCCATCCGTTCGACTGACTGACTTGAGACCTTTTGAATGACTTAACAGGGGACCTCGTTTCCTCAGGCAGCAGATCTTTTTTTTAAAAAGTATTTTTTTTTGTAGCAGAAGTTCGTATCAAAAATTGCATGTGGCAAGTTGCCGTCTTAGTCGGAGCATTCTCTCTTT
>NW_015172021.1:55322-74852 GCF_001447785.1 Gekko japonicus | reverse complement strand
TATATATATCCTTAAAGACAACTAGACAGTGAAAAGATAGGATAGTCTATATGAAGAAACTAAGCTGCCAACTGTTGAGCAGGAGTCTTGAAGAACCTGGTTACACTCAGCAATTTGGGTGACAGGAAAAGCACCTAAAATACCTGACTATCCAGTGGAATGAAACAGTTGAGTAGTTGAAACATAACATAGGTAGAAGCTTTGCAAAGGAATTATTATGTTTAATCTTGCATATTTTTATATATTCTTAGTGTATATGCTGACTTGTCTAAAATGAGGAACTTGACATTTGACTCTGATAAACAAGATGATGGCCCAAGACAGGCCTGCTGAAATAGGACATCTTGCTGTCTGAAAGTCCCTGTTTTACGAGAAGACCTGTCTTGAGAAGTTATTATTGGTAAGCGCAAAGTGCGTTAACGACAGTGTGCATCAGTCAGGAAGGAAAGGGAGCAGGTATCCGTTGTGGAACCAGCAAGGAGGAGGCGTCTTTTTGGGAAGAAGCAGAGCAGGAGGGTCAGCAGGATCGTTTAAGGGTGAGAAGTGGCCAGTCCAAAGATGGATTATCCTGGGGCTCAACCAAGGCTCCCTCTAAGCTGTGGAGTCTTGTGAGCAAAAGTTCTACTCTGTGAGCTACTGGCATTAAAGTTGGGAGTGAGCAATTTGGCTGCTGCATAAATGAGTTTGCTCTGGAGCCATCCTTCCTGAGCGGAGACAAAAATGTGAGCCAGAGGCTAAAAAACTGTGAGCTAGCTCACACTAACTCAGCTTAGAGGGAACACTGGACTGGGTGCTATAAAATGAGCCAGAGAACAGGAAAAGGAAGGATGTGTGTGTGTTTGTTTAACCACTTCCATTTAGGCTCGCGGTTTGCCTGCCTGTGGTAGGTAGACTCTCACCTGTGGTCCCACTCAGAGTTGCCTGCTCTGAGTTGGGAAATTCCTGGAGATTTGGGGGTACAGCCTGGGGGAGGGTGGGGTTTCAGGAGGGGCGGGACCTCAGTGGGGTATAATGCCATAGAGTCCACCCTCCAAGCCCCCATTTTCTCCAGGAAAAACGGATCTATGTAATCTGTGTTGGCAGAGTAATTAACACAGCAACAGGTACACAACCTGATTAAAGAGTAGGTAAAGGTTTGTTTAGGAATTAACATACTTGATAGGAAAGAGAAAAGACAGAGACAGGGTCCTAACTATGTCTCTAGCTGAGAGAGAGGGTAAGACTGAGTGTGACACTTCCGTGAAGAAGGGGGAAATTCCCCTGAGATTAGCAATCTGGAGACAGACAAGGAATGACCCTTAATGGGAGAGGAGAAGAAGAGGAGGAGGAGGAGGAGGAGGAGATTGGATTTATACCCCGCCGTTCACTACCTGAAAGAGTCTCAGAGCGGTTTGCAGTCTCCTTTCTCTTCCCCTCCCCACAACAGACATCCTCTGAACAGCTCTGAAAGAACTTGTGACTCACCCAAGGTCACACCAGCAGGTGCATGTGGAGGGAGTGGGGAATCAAACCCGGTTCTCCCAGATTAGAGTCTGCGCTCCTAACCATTACACCAAACTGGCTCTCAAAAGGTGCTGACCTCACTATCCTATGTAATTGCCTTCTTGCTGCCCCTGCAGGGTCTTTTTCTCTTCTTCTTTGTACACCAGACATTCCCTTTTCCAACAGTCTGGAGATCAGTTGTAATTTTGAGGCATCTCCAGCCCCTACCTGGAGGTTGGCAATCCTCCAATTGAGGAGTGGGCGGGGAAAATGGCTAGGAAATGGCCCCATAGCGATATTCTAGGAATTTCCCTGTATCTCTGTAGTGTTTACTGTCGTGTACCCAGCACGCGGTAAGGTCCGCACGTGGCCATGCGAATGGCCCAAGCTTCGCTTCCAGAGACAATAGCCCGAACGGATCCTAGGGCACACCTATCAGATGGCTAAGATCTGGAATCGACCTATGGGACTTGGGTACAGTGTAAATATCCTATCACAGGTGTGGGTGTGTGTTTGGATGTCATTTGCTACGGGGATATAAGCTGGCCTCTGGCCCGGCTACTTCATCTCAAGTTCTCCTGTATATAATAAAGTATGAGCTGAAATCACTCCTCCATGCATCAATCTCAGTACTTTATACTGGCAACGAGGATGGGATTCCATTGAGCGAACCTGACGATTCAACCAGCCAAGCACCAAGCACCACCCCATCAGACGCCCCGCATCGCTCACAAGCAGCACCACACCATGCACCACTCCCCAGGGCATCACTCCCCGCTTCACTGATCGTCATGGCTTTTGCTCCAGGACACCTCGAAGTCTTCAGCCCCACACACCCTGAGTTCTGGGAATTGTGGGTAGACCAACGTCTTCTCCTACCACGAGGTCACCGACGCAGGCAAGAAATGGGCCTTACTCCTCAGCACATTTGGGGTGGCCACCATCCGCCTGGCCAAGGGCTTCCTGGCGCCAAAGAAACTTATGGAGAAATTCCTAGAAGTGGCACAGCCTCCTCAAACTCCACCCTCCCCATGTGCGGCCCACAAAATCTCCCATCATTTGCCCGGGCCCTGCTGGCAGCCGTACTTTGCGTCCTCCTGAGGGCTGATTGGGAACAAACCCTGCATTCCCTGCGGGGCCTTCTGTGACCTCTACTTTGCTATATTTTTGCATGCTTGCAAAAAGCAAAAAAACCCACACACACAACCCACAACCTTAGAAATTCTAGGTTTGGCCCAAGGCGGTATTGCAGCCTAAGCATTACGAACTGGGAAGAAGTGGGTGGGGGTGGAGGTGGGGAGACTGGTGTTCTTTCCCTCTCTCCCCTGCCTGGGTGACACAGGAAGGAATGAGCAGCTGACCCGTTTTTTGAATTTAGAGTGTTCATTAATAGGATATTATGCCATATGCTGAATGCTGGGTCTGTCCCCCCCCCTTTCTCTCATGGAGCCGCCAATTTGAGAGACTTTCTAATTAGTAATGGCATAATGAGAATATTCAGAGGCTAATGTGGTGGGTGGGGGTGTGAAATAGATCGCTTGGCCCCGACTGAAAATATTTCTGTTCGGAATCCCGGGGAAATAATGATACTGCTGCAAAAGGGCTGCAACTGTCTTTGAGAAATGAAGGACCTTCTTTCTGGTTTTCTTTCTTTTTTCCTCTCTCTCTCTCTCCAAGGAGGTTGCTTTAACCCTGGAGAAATGTTTGGCACAGAAGACGAGAGGAGGAGGACGGAGTTATCAAAAGAACGAAGAGGGAAACTCTTCACGAGGTAACGTTACGCTGTTTTCCAGCAAACAAACATCAAGCCAAGGAACGCCTCTTTCTGTGAATGCCTAATTCACACGTGGAACTGCTGTATGGCAAACACAGGTGCCCTGCCACTTCTTTATTGATTGGTATTGATATTGCACCTGCCATGGAACACAAGTGGGGCACCTGGTGAGGATGTGGGGCACCTGGTGCTCCCTCTCAGCTGTGGAGTCTTGTGAGCAAAAATTCCACTTTGTGAGCTACTGGCATTAAAGTTGGGAGTGAGCCATTTGGCTGCTGGATAAATTAGTTTGCTCTGGAGCCACCCTTCCTGAGCTAAGGCAAAAATGGGTGAGCTGGAGGCTAAAAAAACTGTGAGCTAGCTCACATGAACTCAGCTTAGAGGGAACACTGGTTGCCGGCTCTAGACTGGGAAACACCTGGAGATTTTGGGGGGTGAAGGCTGGGGAGGGACCTCAGCAGGGCACGATGCCATAGAGTCCCCTCTCCAAAGCAGCCATTCTTTCCAGGGGAACTGGTCTCTGCCGTCTGGAGATCAGTCATAAAAGCGGGAGATCTCGAGGCCCTACCTGGAGGTTGGCAACCCTATAACATGGTGGGGAAAGAGGATTTGGAGGAGCTGTGGTTCAGGTAGGGTTGTCAGAGGCTGAGTCTTGGTGGGGGTGAGGAACAAACACACAGGAAACACGGCAAGGTTGAGTAAACGTGGAAAACCACTGTGTTCTAACAAAACACACAATTCTGATATGCTACTCTGCTTTCATATATTCATTTAAACCATGTACTTAAATCTACAATAAAGACCCTAGTGTATCTTCTTAATTATAGTACATTGATAACAAAAACCTAAAGAATAATATATATCTTATAGAAAAGTCCACAGTTACAGAGACGAATACGCAGACAGGATTCAATGCTGTAGACCAGGGGTGTCAAACATGCAGACCCGTTGATGGTCCAAGGCCAGGCAACCAATGTGGTGGCAGAAAGTATCATTTTAAGATGATGGGAGTATGGGTAGGCACCAGGCATGACCATAGGCGTAATCTTCGTGGGGGCGGCGGGGCTTCAGCCCCCGCCGAAATTTTCAGGAAGGTGTTCAGCCTCCCCCGGGAGCCACCCTTGCTCCTAGCAAAGCAATGCCTCTGGCCCAGCCCCAGCCCCCCCCGGGAAATTGGAAAGTCTACACCGATGGGCATGACTGAAGGGAGGGGCCCTCCAAGGACAAGGTGCCGCCACAGAAGATGTAGCTCTGTAGTTCCTGAAGGCACAGAGAGCAGGAGTTGAGCGGCAGATTTTAACCACGACACAAAACTGGCTTTAAGGTGCTCCCGAGCTGCAAGTGGCCAGCTCAGAGGCCTTCAGTTCGATGCAGGCAGACGGGAAAATTCAGCCTCTGCAACTTGTTACACTGAGGAGGTGGGCCTGAATCAGCAACGTTATAGGACAAGGTGGAAATCTGACTGGTTCCTTCTGTCTCCTGACTTTGCTGAGCTGGTAGCTGCAATACCACATTCTGGCTATGCCCAGTGGTGACGCTGAAGAGCAACCCATTAGTTCCCTCCTTTGACAAGGGATCACAGTGATGCCAGGAATCTGACTTCTACTGCTACAGTACTTGACTCGAGATCTCTGGTGCCTTACACTAGAACTGCATCAAAACCCTCCCCACCTGTATACGTACACCCTCCCTCTCTTCTTTTTAAATAAATCCAGTCTCTTTCCTCATGGGGAAAGACTAGGAGTCTTCACTCATTAATATTTGCCAGCCACTAGAGATATTGTGGTTTAAGGAGGCTGTATAAATGCCAAGCATTAGTATTTTTATGGACCTATTTCCTTGGTTTATTATAATTTGGCTTTTAGTTACGGCCATCAGACAAGAAACAGCCCTCCCCCCACTATTGCAGGTTCCTTTTATTTCATACAAACAACAAGTATGCATTTCTGCAAATGGGTTTCCACCTGGGCAGTCACTCCAAGCAGCTCACTTGTGGCCTAGGCCCAACTTTCACCAGGCACATGTGGAGAGGCACAGATTTCTGCCACGTTGCTTATTTATTTTTCAGACTTTCATTTGGCTCTGCTTTCCTCTCCTCAGTTCAAGCAAGGAGACTTTCCAAAAGGAATTCCAGAACCGCAGCTGTGTTAGAGTTTCCAGTATCAGGTCAGTGAAGTCCTAGAGATTTGGGAATGGAACCTGGGGAGGGCAGGGAGCTCGGAGGGGTACAATGCCATAGAGTCCACCCTCCAAAGCAGTTGTTTTCTCCAGGTGGACTGGAGGTCCTAGAGGACGGAGGTCCTGTACCTGAGCGGTGTGTGTGTGTGTGTGGGGGGGGTAGGAGTGAGAATCAGGCTCCCAGTTCTGAATGGGGCACTACTTGTTCCAGCGCCGAGGGTTAAACAGCTTAGGGGTGATCCTGGATGCCACGCTTTCTATGGAGGCTCAGGCCTTTTATAATCTTCCACAGGTCAGGCAACAGGTTCGCTCTCTCTCCCTCCGGGACTTGGCTACAGTGACCCATGCAGTGGTCACTTCCAGGCTAAATTACTGTAACTCCCTTTCCATGGGCTTACCCTTGAAATTGACCCGGAAACTCCAGCTAGTGTAAAATGCAGCAGTGCGTCTGCTAACTGCGACGGTTGTGCGGGTGCACATTCAGCCAGTGCTACGCCAATTGCACTGGCTACCAGCTGAGTACTAGATCAGTTTCAAGGTGTTGGTGCTGACCTTCAAAGCTCTACGTGGCCTGGGACCAACATATCTAAGGGACCATCTCTCCCCATATGTGCCCTGGAGAGCCTTGCGCTCGGCAGACCATCATTCACTGGTTGTCCCCAGCCCAAAGGGCATCCACTTAGCCTCAACCAGGGCCAGGGAGATCAGCTGTCAGTTTGGTGTCGTGGTTAAGTGCGCGGACTCGAATCTGGGAGAACCGGGTTTGGTTCCCCACTCCTCTGCTTTCAGCTGCTGGATGACCTTGGGCAAGCCGTAGTCCTGACAAGAGCTATCCTTGAAAGAACAGTTTCTGTCAGAGCTCTCTCAGCCCCACCTACCTCACAGGATGTCTGTTGTGGGGAGGGGAAGGGAAAGGAGTTTGTAAGCCGCTCTGATTGGTATAAATCCAATCTCCTCCTCCTCCCCCCTAACGAATTTTGTGGAAGGGGATGAGCTTTCACTTCTTCTGTCTGGCCCCGGCCTCGCTTTCAGGAGTCACTGCTCACTTCTTCTGTCTGGCCCCGGCCTGGTGGCACATGCACCCAGTTGAAATCAGGGCCCTGCAGGATTTATTACAATTCCACAGGGCCTGTAAAATGGAGCTGCTCCAACAGGTCTTTGGTTGGCGGTGGCTGTCCAACCACCTCGGCCTCCCCTTCTCCCACTGCTCACACTGCTGCAGTGCTTATATAGCACTTGTTCAATTTGCCCTGCTCACAGAGACATAAGAACATAAGAACATAAGAGACGTCAATGTTGGATCAGGCCAAAGGCCCATCCAGTCCAACACTCTGTGTCACACAGTGGCCAGAAATACCAGTGCCATCAGGAGATCCAGCAGTGGGGCCAGGACATTAGAAGCGCTCCCACTGTTGACCCCCCTCTCAGAGCGGCTTACAAACTCCTTTTCCTTCCCCTCCCCACAACAAACACCCTGTGAGGTAGGCGGGGCTGAGAGAACTCTGAGAGAACTACTGTTGAGAGAATAGCTCTGACAGACTGAAACTCAACTTTAAATTTCATCTTTTAATATTAATGTTGTTAATCTGTTTGTTCTATTTAAACTCTAACTCAGGGGTGTCGAACTCATTTGTTATGAGGGCTGGATCTGACATAAATGAGACCTTGTTGGGCCGGGCCATGTGTGTCATAAAATGTAATGCCAGGTAGTGGGGCTATAAACTTTATAAGGGACACAAACACAAAGGTGGTTTTTTTTTACTTAAGATAAAAACATGCTTAAAACATTAGCCCTCTTGCAATATTTTGTTTATTTAACCGTGCCTGATAACTGACACCTCTTGCTCTGAATTATCGCATCAAAATGTCTGTGCCGTTGCAGTCTTGAGTGTGCTGTTCAGGTGTGTATCTGTAAGCTGCAAACCTACGATGATGCAGCAGCAGCAGAACTGGAAGCAGAAGACAGCCAGTTCCACTGCGGGCCAGATAGAAGCCCTCCGGGGGCCTGAACCGGCCCCCGGGCCGCATCTTTGACACCCCTACTTTAACTGTTATTGTTATTATGTTGTTGATTGAATTGCTGTGGGTGACCTGCTCTGCCCTGAGCCTGTTGCAGGGTAGGGTGGGATATTAGCCTAATAAATCAACTCAAATGACCCCTGCCGTGGGAACTGCTGGATGCTGCCGTGTCCAGGTTTTCCACAGACGTGATATCATCATGTTTGCGGTGCTCCCCTACCCCCAATCCTCCCACCTCCATAATCCTGACCCACCTATTGGGAATGAAGTCTATTTCTCTCTACACAGGCCTGCCCCCTCATCTGCATAAACACCTCCTCAGATCTGTTTCTTGGTCACCTAAAGGTGGGAATGAAGCATACGTATCACTATGCATGGCCGTTTTTATTTATTTCATTTCATCTTGCCTTTATCTCCAATGGGGACCCAAAGTAGCTTACCTCACTCTCCTCAATTTTATTCTCCCCCTGTGAAGGAGTTTAGGCTGCGAGTGTGTGACCGGCCCAAGGTCACCCAGCAAACTATCATGGCAGAGTGGAGGTTTGAACCTGGGACTCCTGGACCCTTTTCTGGCATGACACCACACTGGTTTAAATGGCCGGTCTTATTTAAAATACCCAAATCTTTGCAGTAGGGCTAGCCAGGACTTCCACTGAGGGTTCTACAACACTGTGGGCTTTGCGGAGAAATGCAGCTATCTACAAGAAGAAGAGGAGGAGGAGAAGATTGTACTTTCAGCCCGCCCTTCCCTCGGAATCTCAGAGCGGCTCACAAACTCCTTCCCCTTCCCCTTCCCACAACAGACACCCTGCAAGGTAGGTGGGCCTGAGAGAGCTCTTTCCAGAACTGTCCTTGAGAGAACAGCTCTGACAGAACTATGGCTTGCCTAAGGTCATCCAGCAGCTCCAAGTGGAGGCGTGGGGAATCAAACCCGGTTCTCCCAGATTAGAGCATGCACTTAACCACTACACCAACTGGCAAAAATATCCCAATTTGGAATTAACCCTGCTCTTCAGTAAATAGCCCTATGCTATTTACTGTTGGTCCAAAAAGCAAGCTGCCGGAGTGCAGGTGTCTTTTGGGATTACTGTATTGACCCCAAACTGCCAATCAGATGCTGTAGTGGGGTTGAGGAAGAAGAAGAAGAAGAGAGAGATGGGATTTTGGGGGGGGGTTGATTTTCCCATTGGAAACATTTTTGGGGTAGAAAGGGGGTATATGCTGATGGAATCTATCATCTTATTAATTAATTAAAAATAAAATGAAAATAAAAATCAATTAAAATAAAAAAATTAAAACAAAATTTAACAGCTCCTTCAAAGCCAGCCTTTTTGAAATTACAGCCACAGCAGCAGCAGGAAGAAAAGGGGCAGAGGCCCCCCCCCCTCCAAACATGAAGCATTTAGATTGATCAAATAAACCATAATGAATGTTCCTCTTGGCTGGACCAATTAACATATCCAGAGATAATTTTGCTAACTAACAAGTAATCCATTTAAATGGAAAAAACTTGGGGATTTCTCTCCTGTGGATTGATGTACAGTTATTATTATTTTTATGAAAAGTAAGGTGGGAAGACTGGGCCAAATGGAGAGACAAAATAAGATACAGTTAATTGATTGAATGTGGACAAGATCTTGATGGGCAACAGTCTCCTTTCAGACGTGCGAGTTTCCGGAAATACCTTCCACATCGGCATGCCAGTCAAGGATCCAGCTTGTGCACATTGACAATGGAACCCCTAACCCTTGCAGAGGATTCTGGGGGAGATTCTGAGCCTGCATTGCGGGGAGGATGGGATATAAATATGATTAATAAACAATAAATAAATAATTCTGAGCCATCCACCCGTTAATGCAGGCTACACCAAGTAGGCCTGACGATTGCCTCCCACTCAGGTCAACCTAAATCGCAGCAAACGTTCCGCTACAGCCGCACATTTTAGGAGATGGTTGATAAAGCCAGTGTGGTGTACTGGCTAGACCAGGATCCGGGCAACTTGAGTTCAAATCTCCAGTCTGCCAGGAACCTTGCTGGGTGTCTTTGGTCAATCACTCTTAGCTTAACCTTCCTCACAAGCCTGTTGTGAGAATAAATGAGGATGAGAGGAACATGGATGCCACCTTCAGTGCGTGGAAGAAGGGCAGGGTAAGTTTGGGTCAAGTTTGTTTTCCCCTCCCTTACAGGATAAAAATATGCCGGATATATAACTTTCCTTCACCGAAACTTGTCCACCGGTACTGAATTTCTCACTAAATTCCTCATCACTGCTGTTTCAGCCTACACGTTGCCATTTTGAATTTTCTTTCCAACTGTGCCAGTAGAAGATATGATTCTTTATTTTCTGCTTTCACACAATTACATTTTCCCAGTCAAAATTTCCCAGCGTTTTTCAGTGTTATACATATATTCTACATATAAATGACATACGTTGCATGTATAATTACCAGGGGTCGTTTCATAGAAAAAGAGCTAGGGGAACTCATTAGCATAACTCATTAGCATATGCCACACACCCTGACATCACTGGAAGTGTGTCATGAGGCCACACCCCCTGACATCACCGGAAGTGTGTCATAAGGCCACACCCACCACTCAGTTAGTCTTATTCTTAAAGGTTAGTCTTAAAGGCGCTATTTGTTAGTCTTAAAGGTGCTATTTGAACTATTTTGCAGCAACAGACTAACACAGTTACCTCGGGGAAGCTCCTGGATGGGGCTGGGAGTCCTTGCGGAGGCCACGTGGAGTGGCCTCGGCCAGGCAGAGGGGGAGGACGCCAACTTACCCTCCTGCTTCTTCCTCCTTCTGCAACAGAATGAGGCTGGAAGCAGGGGGCGGCCGGAAGAAGGGGCATGGCTTCATCGTGTGCCCCGCCCCCTGCACCTCACCCGGGGGAACTGCGATCCCCCGCGATCCCCCCCGAATCGACCTCTGATAATTACACTGCATATCAAAACCATTCAAACTGCATACACAATACAATTTAATCAGCATGTTAATTAGCAATACAAATTAACAAAGAATTGAAAAGTAGAAATGAATAGAAGAAATGACAGAGGAAGCACATTTGTTCTTCTGAGACACGTTGCGCCTTCCCAGAAAACCACTCTTCTAATGCTATGGATGCACGAATAACACCATGAGAACTATAAACACAAAACTTTGCTTACTTATTGGCATTTTGATTCCACCTTTGCTCCATGGGACTTAAGATGAATAACATGGTTGTACCCTCTTCCATTCTATCCTCACCACAACTTAGAGCTGCCAGGTCCTTTGCTCTAGACAGCAAGAAGAAGCTTTCCAGGAGAAGAGGGGGGGTGACGTTGCCATGTGCGACATCCCCAACATGATGATGTCACGTGGAAATGACATCATCATGCCAGGGGCATTGCATGGCATCACTCAGGTATTTTGGGCAAAACTCTATGGTAAGCATAGAGTTTTGCCCCAAATACCAGAGTATTGCCATGTGACATTCCCAGTGTGATGATGTCACTTCCATGTGACATCATCATCTTGGGGATGTCATTCCAGGTCATGGCTGTTGGGGGCAGCCTCTCAACAGCAGCCTCGTTTGCCCACCATCACTCTAAGCAGTGGCTAGAGAATTTTTTTTAAAAGCCCAGCAACATCTGCTAAGTTGTGATGTCACTTCTGGGGAAAACCTGGAAGTGTCATAGGGTAGCTTTAGGAGTCGCTATAAATTCTGTGGTAAAACCATCGAGTTTCCAGCATTTCCTAGAGCCGCCCTAAATTACTTCCAGGTTTACCCTGGAAGTGACATCACAGCATAGCTGATGTCACTCACCCTGCTATTTCCCTGTCCCCCAGCCCTCCTGCTTGTTGCCAGGTTTGGCCTGGCAGCCTTAGCTAGAGGTTGGACTGCTGAGCTGAGTGGGCAGGGAGGTAAGACATTCCTTCCACTCCTCACTACGAGGTAGGGCTATTGCATCATTCAAATGGCCCATAAATCGGAATTGGACACATGGTGCATGAATCAAATTCCAAACGTCTCGGAACTTTTCAAAGTGTTTTAATAGAGCTACTCCAAGATATTTTAAAAAAGATTCCATTCTCCATCCCAGTGTAGACAGTCACTTGAAAATGATGCTGTTTGCAAGAAGACCAGCAAGGTTGACTGACGCTCTAGTGGAATTATGTAAACCATGCTCTGAATATTAAATATTAATCACGCCCATATTAAAATCCAACAACATCTTTTAGGGATATAATTAAATGAGATTTGATCTTGCCTTTAAGAGTCAGGGGCCACAGAAGGCTGCGTAAGCATCTCATAAATATTAAGGGATTCCCGAGCCAACTCTGAGCATCTTAAAAGGTCTGGGATCAAGTTTGGAGAAAGACTGCTGCATTCATCTAATTCTCCTTTCCTTTGCTCCCCCAATATCCTCCCCGTACCTTAAGAAAACATTAAAAGTGACCTCTGTGAAGCTGGCTAGCTGAATGCCATTTCCCCATTACTGGGGATGAGGATAATAATCTTGGGAAAGAGAATTAATTCCTTGTATTTGTTCTTTAAAACTACTTACCGTTCCACACCCCAACATTTCAGCACTGTCCAAAACTTGCTTCCCATTTCCAAAAGGGTGTTGTTGTTGTTTTTTGGCATTCCTCATTAAAATTGACTTTTTTCCTGTCTTGAGCTCACTCCCACCTGACTTCATGCCCTCTCGGTAATAACAGGTACTCAAATCCAATTGGCTGCACAGGATGGTGACTCCATTACATTTTCTATCATATTCCTGATTGGCTAGGATATGTGTTTGGGGAACTGGTTTTCCACTCAGGAGCAATTATTTTTAATTAGTTGCTGTAGATTTTCTGGGCTGTGTGGCCGTGGTCTTGGCATTGTAGAACCTGACATTTCGTCAGTAACTGTGACTGGCATCCGCAGAGGTATAAACACAGAAAGATGGAGTACTCTCTGTGTTAAGGTGAGAAGAAAATGGTAGGCCGTTAATTTATATCTACTCCAGAAGGTGGGTAGGGCTGAGTCATTGCCCTGTAGGAGTTCCCCAGGCTATGGACATGCTAATGGAGGAGCTTTCCTGAGGAGGTTCTTTTGTTTCCTGAGGAGGTTTCCTGCTTCCTGAGGAGGCTGTTGAAATTCTAATATTATCTGTAGTGCTACTGTCTGATGTAGAGCCGTTTGTGTTTTTCAGGACAGGAAGCCATGTCCTATTTATTTTAAAACTCTCTTCTTTCCTGTTGAAATTATGTTTATGTTTGCGAATTTCAATGGCTTCCCTGTGTAATCTGACATGGTAATTGAAAGTGTTGTCCAGCCTTTCAGTGTCTTGGAACAAAATTCTGTGTCCTGTTTGAATTATTTTTAACTCAAAAGTCGAAACTGGGGGATGTTTGGTGAGGTCCGCCTTAAAACTAGAGATTTTGGTCTCTCACTCTAGATTGGGGCTGGTCACTGGCCACTGACAGCAGCGGTGGCGACAGGATGAGGCAGAGCCCGGCCCAGGCAAGGCCTAGCTGAGGCCAGACGAGGTCCCCACCAGAGCCCATGGCTGTCACAAGAGCAGACAGAGGAACTTGAAGGCCATCAGCCAGCAGGAAGAAGGTGGTGGCCACACCCCTGGGAATACAGGGGTTTCTCTCATTGGCCAGAGATGTTAAGGAGGTGTGGCTAGGGGAAGCCAGCCAGAGAGGGTGGAAGGGGGCCAGGGGGTGGAGCTACCTTGAGGGCAGATAAAGGAGGGCTGAGGAGCAAGGTTGGGGGAGGGAGAGTTGTGATCTGACACTGAATGAGAGTGCAGCACATAGGGAGGAGAAGGAACAAGACAGGGCCACCCTTTCCCTCCCTGGTTTAAGTTCTTAGCCACCTCCCACTTGTTGAGGGCAGAGGCAAAGGGGGCAGCTCAAGGAGGGGGCAGGCACCCATAATTATCAAAAAGGGGACATTTATGATTAACCAAAAAGATTAGGAGTACACCCTTTAGCAGCAGGAGGTCTCCAGATCAGGCCTGGGCAGGTTCACTAGGATGGCTCGCAAGCACTTCTGCCTGGAGAGCTAGCCAACTGCAGCAGGCAACACTGGACTGGGTGGGCCAATAGCTCGACCCCTTTCTCTTACTGTTCTCTCATCAGACCAGGAATTCGTGATGCCGATGTCCCAGATTCAAGTTCTGGGGCAACTGAGAGTCCTTGCCGAGAAGGTGCAAAGATGTTCTAAGAGCAAGGCTTTGCTGTGCCCGTCCCAACATCTTAGCTACTTTGGCAAACTGCTGCCTCTCTCACGTGAAACTTGCAGAGCTGGGGCTTTTTTTCCTGCTGGAAATTACATTGTAAAAACAAGATGTTGTGAAAAGACTCCCTGGCTCTGTTCATTTTGAGGTTTGCAAGGAAATGTTCTTCGGCTGAATGCTGAGCGAAATAAATTTCAAAACCTCTTCTACAAATGACATGGCACATAAATATTCAGTAAATTAGCAGCACACTTTTATAGATTTATCAGTCATGGCTGGCACAAAATGACAGGCAATGTTGTAGCTGAAATATTAATGCTGACAAATTAATGATTTCTGAGTAAATGATGTCATTTTTGCGCCATTTCATTAAAATTTACTCACTTTCAATATCAGCTTCATTCCTACGCCTTAACAAAAAAAAATTAAAATTACTTGCATCCTTTCCCCTACTTTTTTTTGGGCACTTCAAAATGGTATTTAATGTTTCTTACTGTTGCCTTCCTGTCCCAAAAATGAACGAAAAGATTTGGTGTGCCTAAAAGCAGATATGGAAGACGTGGTCCTCTATGTGGAATGCTGGCTTCCATTCTAGCAATAGTAAGAGTGCTCCGAACACACATGACCATTCCTTGAAAGCTCCAGCACTGAGCCACCACTGCACATGTGAAAGAATCACCCGTCTCCAGTGCCCCAGGAGTTTCATCAGCCTGCCCGGCTCAACCACTCCCCACCCTTCTGTCACTGTCTAGCCATTCTGAAAAGCACAGATGTACAGATGTGCCATTTCCCATTTCCTTTTGGTATTTGGGAATATTTATTGTGAGCCATTTTTGTCTTGCCTGTTTTTGTCACTCTTTCTTCATATTGTTTCCTCATATTGTTCCTTTCTTCTGAGGCATGTTTTACAAAATTGTATGGCATTTGTTACCTTATAGACCATTTATATTTATTTTACCAAATTTATATCCTGCCTCTCTACCCTCTCGAGGGCCACCAAGGTGGCTAACAAATTAAAACATGCCTAATAAAATCACATTTTTAAAAAACTATTAAAACCACCCCCTCCCAAACTCACACATCATTAAAACAATTAAAAGCAGGGCTAAAATACATATCAAGACATAAAAACAACAATTCAAACAGGAAGAAAAGATCGCTACAAAAATGCCAAACAAAACAAAAAGTCTTCACCCGCTGGCAGAAGATGGCAATAGAAGGGGACAGATTAAGCTTCCTGGTGCCATCACTGAGAAGGCCCTCTTCTGGGTTGCCGCCTGCCTAATTCCAGAAGACTGGGCACCTGAAGCAGAGCCTCAGAAGATGACTGTAGAGGTCAGGTGGGTTCCCAAGGGAGTAGGCGATCCTTCAGGTATGTTGGTCCCAACTCATATGAATTTTGAAGGTCAAGACCAGCACCTTGAATTGTGCCCCCAAACAAATTGGCTGCCAGTGTAGATGGGTCCCTACAACTCACTCCAGTCAACATCCCGACTGCAGCATTCTGTACCAACTGATGTTTCCAACCACTTCCCATGGGCAGCCCCTCACAGAGTGCATTGCAGCAATCTACTCTAGGTGTAACCAGGGCAATTACCACAGTGGTCTGGTCTTTTCTGCCCCCAGGAAGGGCTGCATCTGGCTAACCAGTTGAAGCTGGCAAAAGGCTCTCCTGGCCACAGTTGCCACCCCCTTAGCCAGCAGTAGGCCTGGGGTCCAATAGCAGCCCCAGACTATGGCCCTGTTCCTCCAAAGGGAGTGCAACACCATCCAGAATGGGTGACACCTTCGATCCTGGATCAGACCTTCTGCTCACCAGTAATACTTCCTTGCTGTTGGGATTAAGAGTCAGTTTATTAGCCCTCATCTACTCCAAAACCACCTCCAGGCACCGGTTCAGGATTTCTACAGTCTCCCTGAGATCAGCTGGGAGCACAAGATAGAGCTGAGTGTCATTTACATTCTATGTAAATGCAGAGTTAATAAACACAGCAGAACACTTGTATTAGCTTTTAAAAAAGAAACTTTACTAATGAGGGAAGGTAAACTGGGAGTTGAAAGAAAGAAAAACAATACAGCTGCTCCATTCTACATTTTTACGTAGAGAGTTCTAAACCTCGTGTGAGAACGAACTTGAGAAAAGAGACGAGCAATAAACCTGCAACCCAGTGCTTACTCTCTAGTCCACCCACAAAGTATTGATTACCCAACCCTATGCTAACTATGCATTTTGTCACCTTGCTCTGGTGGCAACTACGTGCAGACTTCCCCATTGGGTCTCTAAAGTTAAACTAGCCAGGATGCATAAACAAACAGTAAATTATTTCATGACTTCAGAGAGAGAACTTGCAAATCCCAACAGTCATCTGCATATTGGTGATAATCCAGCCCAAATTTCCGGGTGACCTCACTCAGTGGTTTCATGTAGATGTTAAAGAGCATAGGAGACAAGATGGAAACCTGCAGGGCACCATAGGCCAAGGGGCTGAGCAACAGTCCCCCAGAGCCACGTTCTGAGACATACCCTCCAGGTAGGACTGGAACCACTGCTGAACGGTGCCTCCCAGTCCCAGCCCAGATAAGCAGTCCAGAAGGATATCATGATCTATGGCATCAAAAGCCACTGAGAGGTCCGGGAGGATCAATAGTCATACTACCTCTGTCCATCTCCTGGTATAAGTCATCCAGCAGGGCGACCAAGGCTGTTTCAGTCCCATAGCCAGGCCTAAATCCAGACTCAAAGGGATCTAAACAGTTTGTCTCATCCAGGAAAGCTTGGAGTTCTCCAGCCATCACCCATTTTTAGGGATGGGCACGAACCAGCTCACAAGCTAAAGTTTGTGATTAATTTTGGCCAGTTCGTGGCAGGTAAATCGGAATGAACTTTCCATGAACTTTCAAGCAGTTCATAGAAGTTTGGGCTGGTTCGTGAATGTAGGTTCAGGTTTCAGTTTATTGCCTTTAGCCATAGGCCATTACAATGTCAGAACAATATAACAATAGCATCTATATAAACTTCTAAAACCAGAAGAATTAAAAACTAAGTTAGGACACAATAAAACATTATAATAATCCTATCTCTCCCATCCAGACTTCCGTTGGTAATCAAGCTATGGTACTGCTACTATTTTCTTCCGAATTTTCTCTGCAGCGAAGGCAAAGGGGGCCACCTTCTGCTGGGCACTAGTACATTGCATTGGTTCTGCTGGGCCTTCAACCCTCCCTTGCTTGGAGTGTGATTCAGTGCTAGACATCAGTCCTGATAAGCTGACATTCCCACAATGGCACTGGTCTCTGCTGGGCACTAGTACATTGTACGGGTTCTGCTGGGCTTGTGAAAATGTCCACCCTGCCTTCAGTTTCTAGGGCAGAAATTCTCTGGTTTGACCTAAGATTTGTTGGGTTTGCAATGCCAGGGTGGCACTGGTTCTGCTGGGCTTGCAAAAATGCCCCCCCTCAGTTTCTACTGCAGAGATTCTCAGGGACTTTGATTCTGTTCTGCTGGGCTTCTATTTCTCTTCCTTCCTCCCCCCCCCCCCGGTCTACTGAAAACAATGGAGAATGGGGGCACCTTCTTTGGGTGTGTGTGTAACTCAGACCCCATAAATCCAATCCTTACCAAACTTGGAGGGCAGGTAGAGGAGACTCAGCTGGAGATCCCCATGAGTTTGGTGTCTCTAGCATGCTGAGTAACCACTCTATAGCATTACAAGCCTCATGAACTGAACCAGTCAGTGACAGTTCATGGTTCACAAACAAGGCACACCACAAACCATGAACCAAAATGAACCTCATTTTCCCGGTTTGTGTCCATCCCTACCTATGTTCTTGCTCAAGAGTGGAACATTTGAGACTGGTCAGTAATTACTGAGATATCTGGGTTCCAGGGTTGGCTTCTTTTGAGAGGCATTTGCGGAAGGACATCTTGCCAAGCCCTGCCCACCCCCACAATACTTGGAGTTAGAGGTGCCAGCTCGGGGTTGGGAAATTCCTGGAGATTTGGTGGGTGGAGTCTGGGGAGGGTCCACCTTCCAATGCCTCCAATTCCTCCAGGGGAACTGATCTCTGTCACCTGGAGATCAGTTGTAATCCCAGGAAATTTCCAGCCACTACCTGGAGGTTGGCATAAAAAGAGGCAGTTTATTAATGTTGCTAGGATGGTTGTTTTTTTGCAGTCTCTTCCCTTCTGGGAATAGATTTTAAAAAGAAGTCTCTGTGTATCCTCCCCCAACCTTTGAAAAAAACGGTTTCCTCTGAGTTTCTGTGCTGAAACCAAACAAGATCCTTGGTATCCAGACAGTGTGAGAAGGGAAAAACCACTTACCCCATCAATGGGCAAGCATATAAATTTAGAGCTGTACCCAGTACTTTGCAATGAGCCCTCTTAGGAGGGCGGATTAAAGAAATGCTCTGGTAGTCCTTCCTGTGTGGCAGAGGGAACTGGGAGGGCACCTGCCAGAAGGTATTACTGAGTGGAGCTGCCAATAGGGAGAAAAGACAAGGGAAAAGAAAGACAGGGAGCAGAGGCAAGGAAGGGAAATGGGAAAAGGACACATGAGAGGAAAAAAATAAAAGAGAGAAGACAAGAGAAGGGGGGAAATAGACAGAGGACAGATGAACATAAGAGCAGCCCTGCTGGATGAAATCAACGTTCCATCTAATCCAGCAGGCTGTTTCACACAGTGGCCAAGCGGATGTCCTCGGAAGGCCTACAAGTGGGTCATGGAACCTCTCCTCCATCTTTCTCTCCTAGCAATTGAGATTCAGAGTTATATTGCCTCTGAACATGGAGGCCCCACTTACCCATCCTGGATAATAGCCAGTTGTCAGTTCCTCTTTTAAAGCTACCTGCAGGCCAAACTAGCTGTTGCTTTTTTCTTTTTTTCTTTTTTTTTGGTAAACAAAGTTTTTTATTTTCATAGGAATTCAACATTTGACATTCAATCATGTACACTTTTCCAATCACTTTTCCATTGTTTACCCCATTCCCGTTTCCTCCCTTCCCCTCTGTGGCTTCCCGCAATGCTTCCCCCCCAACTCCACCTTGCTATACTTCATCCATTATATCATTTTCTTATCGTTACAATCTCAAGATAACATCATTTGGCTTAATATTGATCTAAACATATTAAATTTTGTTTCACATCCCAGTTCTTTTCCAAATATATTTTAAAGTCACTCCATTCTTCAAAAAACACGTCATCTTCTTTATTATTCAGCTTTTTTGTAATTTTGTCCATTTCAGCCATGAACAGAACTTTTTGTATCCAGTCTTCAATCTCTGGTACTTTCTCTGTTTTCCAGCATTGTGCATAAATCATTCTCGCTGTTGTTATTAGGTACCAGAGTAAAGTCTTTTTAGTCGTATTGACTTCTTCCATTTTAAGTCCCAAAAGCAGAATTTCCGGTGCTTTTTTGAAAGAGCATTTCAGTATTTTTTGCATTTCACTGTGGACTTTTGTCCAAAAGTCTACAGCTTTCTCACAAGTCCACCACATATGGTAAAATGAGCCCTCATGGTTCTTACATTTCCAACATTTATCTGACATATTCTGGTTCATATTTGCAATCTTCTTTGGAGTCATGTACCATCTATACATCATTTTATAACAGTTCTCTCTGACATTGGTACACGTCGATATCTTAATGGAATTTTTCCACAAATACTCCCAGGTTTCCATAGGCACTTCCTTATTCATTTTTGACATATTCTGGTTCATATTTGCAATCTTCTTTGGAGTCATGTACCATCTATACATCATTTTATAACAGTTCTCTCTAACATTGGTACACGTCGATATCTTTATAGAGTTTTTCCACAAATACTCCCAGGTTTCCATAGGCACTTCCTTATTC
>NW_015172021.1:55171-55273 GCF_001447785.1 Gekko japonicus | reverse complement strand
TTTCAGCCACTCATATTCATATTGTATTTCATTCTGCTTTTTCATTACCCATTCTGTTCCCTCTTTTTTAATTAAATCTCTATATGGCAACCAATCCCTGTC
>NW_015172021.1:54898-55017 GCF_001447785.1 Gekko japonicus | reverse complement strand
TTTTTGTTTTGTCATACCATAAATATGCATGCCAACCAAATCTACAGTCATGGCCCTCTAACCCCAATAGTTTATCATTCTCAAGTTTCACCCATTGTTCCATCCAGGTTAGACAGACC
>NW_015172021.1:46348-51914 GCF_001447785.1 Gekko japonicus | reverse complement strand
CGCCTTCATCATAACATCTCTTAAGTTTTCATTTTCTTTTTCCTTTAATACCTCTGAATCTCAGATGAGTCTGCATCCTTCTGAACTCCATCATTGTTTCAGATCTTCTAATTTGCTGAGTCAAAGAATCTTGTTTTTCTTCCATTTGTTGTATCTTCCCATCCATTTCTGTAGTCTTGGTTGCATTATCCTGTATTTCTTTTTTGACTCCTTCCACTTCTTGCTTGATTGAAGTTATTTCTGAGGTAACCAGTCCCTTTATTGCTGCTATATTTTTTTCCTGGACTTCTTCAAGTTGTTTCAAATGAATCTGAGTTTGCTTTGCCATTTGCGTCTCCAGTTGTTTCTCTATTTGTTCTTCCAGTTGCTTAGCTATCTTGGCTCCCAGTGATTTTTCTATTTGTTCCCCCATAGCTTGAATTGCATCAGTCATCCTCTTCTCCATCGCTTCCATGGCGGCCTGCATCTCTCGTTTCTCCCTTTCCTTAGACATTCTGGGGGTTGATGTAGATCCTGTCCTTGGTCTCACAACTGGTTTGACTTCTGGGTCTGAATCAGCTCTTTTCTTTCCTCTTCTGGTCTCCGTTTTGGCGATTTCACTACAGTGCGCAAATTCACAAACAAATAGTCTCTTCTAGATGATAAACTGTAGATCAGCCAAATCGCTCTGTTTGCACTCGTCAAAGACCCTCAGATATAAGTTTAAAAAGTAATTTTAGTTGAAGTCCTCCTCAAAATGTCGGGCGCAACTTCTCTATGGTAAATTGGTATAGAGTAGGTCAGTTTGTTGTTTTGCAGGTCCCGTCTGTTCGCATAAACTCACATCCGGTCCTGCACCAGTAGGAGTCCGATCTTCTTCCTGTTGACTGATCCCCTTCTAGGGTTTCTGCTTCCTGTTCAACCCAGTCGGCACTCTTCTTTGGTTACACAAGCCCACTCTTCCCGCGATGTATTTCGTCAGTTTCGATTTTACGGCTGCGCGCACATCTCAGTCCTCACCACAGGAATGATAAACAATATACTTTTTTTACGATTTTAAAGCCTTCAATCAACTTTTTTCTTTTCCGGAATCGGGTTTCTGGGAATGTCTATTCATTATCCGCTCAACCGCTTGTCTCAAATTACTTCTTAGCTTAGTTCAGGTAAGCGGTACGTTTATTGTACTGGGAGGGCACCTGCCAGAAGGTATTACTGAGTGGAGCTGCCAATAGGGAGAAAAGACAAGGGAAAAGAAAGACAGGGAGCAGAGGCAAGGAAGGGAAATGGGAAAAGGACACATGAGAGGAAAAAAATAAAAGAGAGAAGACAAGAGAAGGGGGGAAATAGACAGAGGACAGATGAACATAAGAGCAGCCCTGCTGGATGAAATCAACGTTCCATCTAATCCAGCAGGCTGTTTCACACAGTGGCCAAGCGGATGTCCTCGGAAGGCCTACAAGTGGGTCATGGAACCTCTCCTCCATCTTTCTCTCCTAGCAATTGAGATTCGCACGATCGCGAAATGCGTTAGTCCTCCATCTTAGCTCGACCGGAAGCCCCGCTTTTTTCTTTTTCTTTTTAATGTAAATGTAAACACCGCAGCTTCAAGGAATGTCTATTTAAACATGAGGGAGAGCCAGATTTGGCTTGGAACTGTGCCCCATTTGAAAGGGAAAAGAAGATAAGGAAAAAAGATTAAGGCTGTGGTCGCACACACTAAATAATCCACTTCCAATCCACTTTCAGTGCACTTTGCAACTGGCAAGATCCGGGGCCCAATCTGCATTTAGCATTTGCTCCGTTGTTTTGAACAGAAAAAGATGCAGCTCAAAACCACATTCAGCTACCCCGGGGGCCAACACCATACTGACCTCAGAGTCACTCCCGAATGGCCATAAAACGGCCATAAATCTATGCAGACGGCCACCATAAAACCAGAGATCAAACGAAGTGAAAGCAGCATGCAGTCTGGACACTGCCATAAAATGCGACACTCAATCAAAGTGAAAGTGGCACGCAATGCAGAGGGGGATTTCTGTTCCAGTGTGGGTTTGGTAAGACAGCGGAGCAAATGCTAGAAGTGGACTGGACCCCAGTTGGAAAGTGCATCGAAAGTGGATTATTTCGTGTGTGTGACTGCAGCCTAAAAAGTAAACCAGGGGGGTGGTTGGGTTAGGGACTGGAGCTATTTAATTTGTTTGGAATTGGATTTAGGGTGAAGAGGCCAAGTTTGCAGATGACACCATATCATTCAGAATGGTGGAAATGAGGATGATCAGACGGAAGAGGCGTGGACCTTCCTTTCCAATATTTCATGACCATCAGATAAGCTCCATTGTAGGATGTTTGTTGCATTTGTTGGGTTCGATCCAGGCAGCTTTTTCACAGAAGTGTCGTCTCACCCAATGCCGCTCCTTACTACAGTTCCATTCCAACATGGCTTTTGCATGTACAGGTCTCATGATCAGGAGCAGAGTTCCCTCTCAGCTGAGTAAGTGGGAGCCAGCTCACAGTTCTTTAGCCTCCAGCTCACACATTTTTGTCTTAGGAAGGAGGGATCCAGAGCCAACTAATGTATGCAGTAGCCAAATTGCTTGCTCACAACTTCAATGCCAGGAGCTCACAAAGTAGAATCTTTGCTCACAAGGCTCCACAGCTCAGAGGGAGCATTGGTCAGGAGCACCAGGTTTTCTATACGATGGCCTCCAGCAATCCCCTTCTTTGCCCACTGGCACCTCAAAAGCCAGAAGGAGAAAAATAGGGAAGAACAGGGGTGGTCAGTGTGCAACATCACTAATGGTGAAAACTGGAAGTGACATCATGATGTTAGGGCGATGCTCTAGGATTTGCCCCAAAAAATTAACCATAGAGTTTTCTTGAACCCTAGAGCATTGCCCTCAATGTCATGATGTCATTTCTGGTTTTTCGCTGGAAGTGACATCGCACACTGGTGCACGTGTCCCCACCTCCCAAATCCTCCTGGGTGTGTGTGTGTGCCAGGTGGCAGCCTGGGCTCCATTCTCATGACTCCCATATAGCCTTTTTCTGATGGGATCCCCCCTTCATTTTTTTTGCCAGTAGAAAAACTGTTTGGAACCAACCCATTCTGTTTGGACTGGATAACAGGCTCTAAAACCAGAGTAAAGTCTGTCAGCAAGCTGCCAAATGTTTTCTACTTTCGATTTCATGCGCATTCCTTTCCTTACGCTTAATTGCTTTGCAGCAGCAAGGCAATTAAGGCCTTCAAGGCCGCAGGAGGAGAGGCGCTGGATAAGTTGCTTGGGTTATCACGGAGTTGCCACGGGAAGAGTACCTGTTATGCTTAGTAGTACCGTTAGTTTCTCAGGCCTAATGGCATGCGCGGGAACTCCCGCAATTGGGCCTCACCAGTTTGAATGCACTATAACCTGTCATGCTGTTTGATTCCACGTCATTCCTAACAGTGATCCTGTCAATGCACCTTTCGCTTCAATAAAAGTAAAACCTTTCCATAAGTGTGTACTTCGTTAATGCTGTGGGGACCTGACAAAGTCTTGTAGTTGCTCCAGGTCAGGCACCTATTAAGAGGCACACGTTATGGAGGTTTTAGTTCCCCATCCTCTGAACTGGGCCCAGTCACAAGTTGCTAATTACAAATGAATCCTGGGCCAGGAGGAGGTGATGTGGCTCAGTGGTATAGCATCTGTTTAGCACTCAGAAGGTCCCAGGTTCAATCCCTGGCATCTCGCGTCAGGAGTAGCATGAAGCCCAAGCCCAATTGTACCTCAAACGTTTGTAGAATTAAGGGAAGAGCCTTCTGAGGTGAAGAGGTGAACCATCACCTCTTCAATAATCTCTTTGCCTTCGAGCCACTCAGCTCTTTCCCCATCCTAGCATAGCTGCCATCTTTGACATTTGGTGGTTTGAGATGGTGGCAAATTACCCCATCAGAAGCCATCTTGCCCTGTCCATCATTCTGGGCTGGATTGGCACCATCCATGACAGGAGAGTGACAGAGACGGGTTGGAGTGGATTTAAAAGCAGAGAGAAAGAGCAAGAGGGAGACGGGGAGAGAGAAAAGGTGCGAGAGAGCAGGAGCCCAGAGAACGTTCTACCCAGAATTCCCTGGCCTAAGCTATATCAGTCAATCTTAAGGCTAATTCGTGTCAGTGCTTGTTTTCCTATCTCTTTGAGTCTCCAGCGGAAGGTTGATAAAATTGAAGTGGAAATGAAGTTGGAGGCACAGGAGGATGGAGGCAACAATAGTCGGGCGAAATGGATTTGTAGGCCAGATACACTCAGCGGAGCGCCGGGGTCCTTGGTGACCTTGACAACGTCCTTGGGAGGGGAGGGGGGAAGGGGGAGAGGGAGAAATAAATAAGTGAGCATTTGTGTTTATAAAGAGACGTTTAAGTAAAGCACTCAATTTAGCAGTGCCAGTCACTTACGTGGGGCTGCGAGGTTTTGCACGCAGGAGCAGAGCCATGGATGTGCTTTGCATCCGATAGTTTACCATCGGTGAAGTAGATCTGATCGGGAAATCCTCAGCCACATATGCACAGTGATAGCCTGGCAGGGTTGAGGCAGCGTGGTCTCTTGTAAGGAAGGCTGGCTCACGGTTATCGCTTCCCCGGTGGAAAAGATGAGTTCACCACATGCTAGCTTTCCAACGGCCTCCTCCAAATCTTCTGCCCTCAAGAAACTGAGGAGCAGGAGAACAAACGTCCTCCATAGTGACACTCTGCGGATTTCACCTCATCCCTGTGGCGCTCCCCAGTCAATATGGTATCTACTGTTGAGATGGGAAAACCCTAGAGTATTATTATGAAAGCCATTTTTTCTCCTGGTGGTGGTGACAGTGGTAGAAAGTGTGGTCCAGTCACAGGGAAGGGACGGTGACCCCGTTGGGTTTTCAAGGCAAGAGACATTTAGCATTGGTTTGCCATTGCCTGCCTCTGTGTAGCAACCCCGGACTTCCTTCGTGGTCTCCCATCCAAGTAGCACTAAATGTGGCTGACCCTGCTGAGCTCCTGAGATCTGATGAGATTGGGATAACGTGGGCCAGCCAGGTCAGGACAGGGCTTTTCTCCTACCATCACAACCTCCCCAAACTCCACCCTTCCTTGGCACCAGTGTTGGGAACCCCGTGTGTGTGTGTTTCTGTGTGTGTGTGATGTGCCATCATGTTGCAGCCAACTTAGGGCGGCCCCAGCAAGGGGCTTTCAAGGTAAGTGATTAAGCAGAGGCGGTTGGCCGTTGCCTTCCTCTGCAGAGTCTTCCTCGGTGGTCTCCCTTCCAAGTACTGACCCTGCTTCGCTTCCGAGATCTGACGAGATCAGGCTATCCCATGCCACCTTCTGTGGTCCTCTGTTGGGAACCCTACCCTGTCATATGTGCTCTGGGCCCTCCTCAGAGGGAGGGCAGAGGGCAGGAAGCAGCTATTGTGCCTGGATCTTGCTCGAACTGAGCATCTCTGTCACACAAACGTCTGCTGGTGATTCTTGTCAGATGAAAGGCAGCAATCGGCCAGGCATGCTTCTGTAAGTTTGGTGTAGTGGTTAAGAGTGCGGATTCTAATCTGGGAGAACTGGGTTTGATTCCCCACTCC
>NW_015172021.1:42617-45993 GCF_001447785.1 Gekko japonicus | reverse complement strand
TCACAAACTCCTTTCCCTTCCCCTCCCCACAACAGACACCCTGTGAGGTAGGTGGGGCTGAGAGAGCTCTGACAGAAACGGCTCTTTTTCAAGAACAGCTCTTATCAGAACTATGGCTTGCCCAAGGTCATCCAGCCAGGTGCATGTGGAGAGGTGGGGGAATCAAACCCGGTTCTCCCAGATTAGAGTCCGCACACTTAACCACTATACCAAAGGAGATTGTAAACTGCTCTAAGACTCCTCCTTTTGCCTGCATCCCAATAAACATAGTTAGACCATTGGTCCTTGGAGCTGAATATTGTCTATCCAGATGGGTGATAGCTCTCCACAACATTTGCTGCTACTGGAAATCTTTTTAACTGGTGATGGTAGGGATTGAATTTAGGGACTTGTACATGCCAAACCGGCCTGCAGTGGCTCAGAGGCTAAGACACTGAGCTGCAGACCAGAAGGCCGGTAGCTTGGCAGTTCAAGACCCTAGTGCTGCGTGACGGAGTGAGCTCCCATCTCTGCCAACCTAGCAGTTAGAAAACAAGAACTTGTAAATAGATAAATGGGTACTGCTTCGGTGGGAAGGTAACAGCATTCCGTGCGCCTCAGTGTTTGGTCATGTTCAGGGGTCATTTCGTAGAAGGGCTTGTTTGGGTGGGTAAGTACCTGGGGGGGGGGGGAACGTACAGATCTGTCCTCGCAGAGGAGGGAGAGCTTGTAAATGAATAAAGTTGGGTCTTAAAGGTGCCACTGGACTGTTTTGGACCTGGGGGATCGGGGGGAGCTCTGCAACTTACCTGGCTGCTTCTTGCTCTGACTGAGGGCTGCTGGGAGCAGGGGGTGGGGCTTGTTGCATGTGCCCACCCCCTGGGCTCTTTACTGATGGAGCTCAGCTCCTGTGCGCTCCTGCAGGAAATGACCCCTGGTCATGCCGGCCACATGACCATGGAGAAGTCTTCGGAGAGCACTGACTCTTCGGCTTGGAAATGGAGATGAGCACCGCCCCCTAGAGTCTGATTCGACTGGCTTTCAAGCAAGGGAAACCCTTACCTTTTACTTACATGCCAAACATGAGATCTTCTGTTCAGCCACAGGCCCTCCGTAGCTCAGCTGAGAATCCTTTTCTCCAACACTTTTTACGCTGAACCCTAACTGCTATTTGTTTTCCCTTTGGATTCCTATGAGCCACTTTGGGAGCTCCTTTTTGAATAAGGAGTAAGCTAGAACTAGGTTGAATAGTGCAGGAAGAGAAATAAGCAGATTAGGACCAGTCTTCTTGCCTCTATTTCAATTTGAAAGCTAATGAGAGCCAGTTTGGTGTAGTGGTTAAGTGCGCGGTCTCTAATCTGGGAGAACCGGGTTTGATTCCCCACTCCTCCACTTGCTGGATGACCTTGGGCAAGCCGTAGTTCTGATAAGAGCTGTTCTTGAAAAAGAGCAATTTCTGTCAAGAGCTCTCTCAGCCCCACCTACCTCACAGGGTTTCCCTTGTGGGGAGGAGAAGGGAATTGTAAGCCCCTCTGAGACTCCTTCGGGTAGTGAAGGGTGGGGTATAAATCCAATCTCTTCTTCTTCTTCTAATGAAAGTAGAGGGGTGAGGGCAGGGATTTGGAAGGAAGGAAGGAAGGAAGGAAGGAAGGAAGGAAGGAAGGAAGGAAGGAAGGAAGGAAGGAAGTACCAGAACTCTCATAAGGGAAATGAAGTTTTCAATCTGTATACTGAAAACTCATGAACTTTTAAACATTTTTTTAAAGAATTTTGTCCAAAAGGTTCTGGAACTCTACTCTGGTGTGTGCCCCCAGAAAAAAAAGAAGCCCTGGATGAGGGTAAATATGGAGAAAGGTTCCTCTCACCCACTTTAGACCTATCTTTGAGGGCTTGGGGGCCAGAAACTAATTTTTTTCTGCTTTGAATGAAACCTGAGGTTCTTTAGCTACCTAATTGCCGTAATCCTTCTCTTTCTTTTATACATTTTAATACTATCTGTGTGCGTTAAAGGTCACTAATGTACAACTGATGTAAGAAAAAAACACCATTGAAAAATGCATTAATTGTAATTTATTTATTTATTTATTTTATTTATGCTTTCGGCTTGTATCCCGCTCGAACCCCAAGGGGTCTCTGAGCGGCTAACAGTTACTCTTTATCCCTATCTATGGCCACACATAGTCAGGGGTGGGGACTGCCCACCAAGTGGAGGGACTTGCTGTTCTTCAATTTTCCCGGTTCGGCTTATTGTTGGCTCGGCTTTCGGTTTGGCTCCTCTTTCTTCTCCTTCTGGTGGTCTTCGGCGTCGGCTGTATTCGGCGGACCCATCTGGCGCGCAGTTCACGTCAGCGCGGCTCCGGCTCTGTCCATATTGGCTCAGCCGCGCCTGCGCCTCTATGTCCTTTGCTTCTTCTGGCTCCGCCTTCCACCATCCACCGCTGGTATTGCGCCTCCTTGCCGCCACTAACCGCCACTTCACTCGTCGCCACCGCCGCTCGTCATTCCGCTGTTGCCGCTCGCCGCCGATGCTCCATCAGACCCCACAACGGGGGAGGGGGCCCCCTGCCACCTAGGGCAGGTACCCATTTATCTACTCGCTTTTCGATGGGATGAAATCTGGTGCCAAGGAAGAAGGGAAGGAACTGGTGCAGTAGTCGCAATTTGTGGGATTGTTTCTCAAAAATCAGGAACCAGACTGAAATAGGGATATATGAAAAAAGGAAACAGGGAAGGCAGTTTTCTTTCAGAAGGCATTTGGTGGAAGTATGCAAATGGAGAGTGATTCAGCAAAGCGTACTTTATTCTATCCGGAACAAGACAACTTTTGGCCGGCTCCCCTGAGAAACTGCCATCCAAAACACCCCCCTACTTCCCTATAGGTTACTTACAGTGGCTGAGAGTCCCATAGGCTCTCGGCTGGGAACCTGGCCCCCTGATTGGAGCGGGCTAGGATCCGCATAGTTCATTGTCTCTTGGAAGCTCTACGTTTGTCTCTGGACTTGTCTGGACTGGATACATTACACCCCTCCCCCCTTGGTCTGCAATGCACCCACAGACAAAGTCCTTCAGGTGGGCTGGTAACTTCCTGGTGCGGGTAGAGCGGCGAGGTTCAGGGACTGCTGCGGCTTCTACCCCGGGAGCCCTCGGAGGCGAGCTGGCCGGGAGAGGTGCCGGGGGCGTCCCCGGTGCCTCCAGAAGAGGTGTCTCGGGTTCAACCAAGGGTAGAGCCCGGGGGTCGGCAACCGGAAGTTGGGCCTGGGGTGAGGTCTCCGGAACCTCGGCCATGTCCGAGTCCTCGGGGTCCAATGACATCGCCCTGTGGCATAGCTGGTCGATATGCCAGTGTAGAACTTGGCCGTCCTCACAAGAGACCTCATACGATCTGGGGCCCTTAACT
>NW_015172021.1:30572-41494 GCF_001447785.1 Gekko japonicus | reverse complement strand
GGTCTGCCCGTACAGAGAGTGGTGAACCCTTTTACCCCCCGCCACAATTGCCAGATGATTTCGCCCCTTATCGATCTGCACGTATTTGCACTCAGCCGCTGATAGAATAATACACAACCGGGACCTTATGGCTGTCCTGCAGCCTGTGGCCCAGTACCGTTTCCACCCCGTAGGGGGAGGCATCACAGGCCAGCACCACCAGCAGTGCCTCATTGAAATGCGCCAGGACTGCATTCGAGACGAGCAGGTCTCTGACCACCTGGAACACAGCTGCTTGTGGCGGACCCAGACCCAAGGTGCTGACTTGTCCAGGAGGTGATGGAGCGGTTCTGCGACTGCAGCTTTGAGGGGCAAAAAGGAGTGGTAGAAGTTCAGGAGCCCCAAAAAGGCCTGCAGTTCGGACTTGGACGCTGGAGGCGGCGCTTGCATGATGGCGGTCACCTTGTCCAAGGTGGGATGGATGGTCAAAGCGTCGACCGCGAAGCCCAGGAACCCAACACGCAGCACCCCCAAGAGACATTTTTCCCACTTGACTTTGAACATTGCTGCATCGAAACGTTGTAGAACGGCCTGCAGACGGTTCGTGAAGGACGAGTCGTCCGGCGCGGCGATAAGCATGTCATCTAGAAATGGCTGAACCCTGGGGATGCCTTTCAGGAGAAAATCCATAAAAGATTGAAAAATCCCCGGCGCCACTGAGAGTCTGAACTGGAGGCGGTGAACCTTGAACGCCCCCCTGTGTGTTGTGATCGTTTGGGCTTCGGCCGTGGCGGCATCAACCGGCAGTTGTTGATACGCCTGTGCCGGCAGTTGTTGATACGCCTGGATGGTGAAGTGGCTCTCAAGAGTTTCCAGCCAGGTCTCCCACTGCGAGGGTTGGAAGATGTCGAAGACTGGGAGACTCTCTGATGCGGCAGCCATCTTACGGGTTCCACGTGGTAGCCAGCAGTGTAGACGGCGGAGCGGTGTGGTGCTGCTCTCGGGGTCAGCGGGGCGATGCTCAGCGTTGCGTAGAGGCGGAGCGGTGCGGTGTTCCTCTCGGGGCAGCGGTGCGATGCACGGAACTCGGGAGCGGTGCAGTGAGCGATGCTCTCGGGGTCAGCGGTGCGATGCTCAGAACTTGGGAGCGCTGCAGTGAGCGACGCTTCTCGAAGATGCTCAATGCTGGCGGCAGTGGCAAATTCGGCGCGGCGGCTCACGGCAATGTCCTGAACGTGGTCTCTGTTCCGAGGGATATGGATCCTATCCTCGTTGCCAGTGAAAAGTACGCAAACGGAGAGTGATTTCAGCTAAGCGTACTTTATTCTATCCGGAACAAGACAACTTTGGCCGGCTCGTAGACCAGCTTATATCTCCTGAGAAACCGCCACCCAAAACACACCCCTACTTCCCTATAGGTTATTTACAGTGGCCGAGAGTCCCATAGGCTCTCGGCCGGGAACCTAGCCCCCTGATTGGAGCGGGCTAGGATCCGCATAGTCCATTGTCTCTTGGAGCGAAGCTCGACGTTTGTCTCTGGACTTGTCTGGACTTGTCTGGACTGGATACATTACAGGAAAGTATTAGCCATTCTGGCTGTGGTTTCCAGCTGTCCTTTTTAAAGTTGTGCCTGTTACATCTCTGTGTTGCTTTCACATTAATGTTCTGTTGTTTTGTGTCCTTGGGATTTGTTCTTGTGTTGTTCGCACTGTTAGAGTCTAAAGTAGGGTATAAATATTTTAAAGAAAGAAATAAAATATTCAAGCCAAATCAGCTCTCAAAACTGAGTCTCGCATTTCTACTCCCAGCAATGTCAGACCACTGCAATACTGCAGACCTGGGAGCAGAGGCGTCTGCTCAGAATGTTGGAGTTGCCCTCTGGGTGTCCTTTGACACCCTAGTGAGGAAGATTCTCAGCTGGTGTTTGAGTGTCCGAGTTGGCCTTGACTGCAGAGCCTTCCTTTGGTTATTGGCTCCATGTCCCGGGAAGCAGGGGGCCACACCTCCCATGATCCTCGTTTGAATCCGGGACGAGCAGATTTTCCCAAATACATTTCTTCAACAATATTCGTTCTCCGCATTTCATTCTGAGGTATGTAGATCCCGTTTTGTATCGTGCATACATGATGTGTGGATTGTTTGTGCAATTTATAGGGTATTTATACCTACAGCATACACCACTCAAAATATGATGTACATGGCATATATATATACCATCGATTTGATGGTCAAATAATGTTGGGAAATGTGTACATTTCAGAGGAAATATTTGACATGGGGAAACAGCAGGATAAAGAATCGCAAATGAGATTTGTGCAAGAGAAAAGAGACGCTGAAACGGCAATACTTGGCTTGAAGCAACCCAAAATCACTGCTGGTTTGAGACATCTGCCAGTCAGCTCCGTCATTCTGTCACTCCCATTGCCTTGTTTGGGCCTCTTTTCTGAGTGGCATAGCTCAAACATGCTTCATGATCTATTTCCTAGCTATGATTCCCTCCCCTGGAAGGATTTAGTCCTAAATATGAGACTGCAGCAGTTGGTTGTGGCCACTCCAATTAATTGCATGATAACCCAGTTACTTGCAGTGCTGATGGCAAATGTTTGGATGTTGTTCAAATGTTTTTCCCTTTACTGTCTTAACCTCCCTCCTAAATTGCCATTTTAATTTTACTTCTCCCTGGTGCAAAAAGTGACCCACTATTTGTGCCCCTCCTTTTTTTTACATGCCACAAAATTTCCCCATGAAATGTATGCTATTTTTGGTGGTATTTGGGCATCAATCAATCCATATTATACCCCACAAGTCAGGTCTTCTATGGGTTTGTGGAAGTGGAGGAAATGTTGGAAATCCCATCCTCTTCAAATCCCTCCTGCTCCAAATTCCTCTAGTTCCCAGGGGTGTGAACTGGCTGGTTCTTGTCCCTTTTTTCTTTTGATGCTCAGCTGCGCTCAACATATGACTTTTGGAGCATATTTAGGCCTCATGTGGCCATTTTACAAAGAAGAAGAAGAAGAGAAGAAGAGATTGGATTTATACCCCACCCTTCACTTGGAGTCTCAGAGCAGCTTACAGACTCCTTTCCCTCCCCCTCCCCACAACAGACACCCTGTGAGGTAGGTGGGGCTGAGAGAGCTCTTTCTAGAACTGCTCTTTCAAGGGCAGCTCTGACAGAACTATGTCTTGCCCAAGGTCATCCAGCAGTTGCAAGTGGAGGAGTGGGGAATCCTGGTTCTCCCAGATTAGAGTCCACACACTTAACTACTACTTTTCTTTTGGGTAATTTGCAGTGTTCTATTTGTTTCTGCAACTGTGGCTAGGCCCATGGGTAGTTCAGTTACAAAATCATAATAAAGCACTACCTGATTCATGAAGCATGACTCAGGAGCCAGTCTCAGTTTCAACTCACTGGTAGCAAATAGCCATTTCAGTAGGGTAGAAATTGTTTCCAAAAAAACTCCACACATATACAAATATTTGCATTTTGTTCCCATTTCTGTTTGGCATCATTTCCAATTGCTGTTGCTGCTTCCTTCTGGTTTGCTATTCAGTTTCTGTTGTTTTCTTCCCCCTTGTCTTTTACTGCTCTGCTTAGAGGACCTTTCTCTGGCCAAAGAAGCCTTTTTCCAATGGCTCTTCCATTTTACTTGCACACCTATAATGCTGGATTAGCTGGCCACGTGTGTTAAGGAATGCTATTCATTAGATTAGGTTCCTCTGTCTCCTTTTGACTGCAGCATGGATATGAATTGAATCTCAATCTACCTCAATAAATGTAAGGTTTTTTGCAATATACTTCTTTGGAGGCTATTTATTGTAAGAGGTACTGCACTTCTATGACTGTGGAACGTTGCTATATTAACTAATACCATACCCCCAACAATATCCACTTTTAAAAGAAGTAGGCAGACAAATTCTCCTTTTTTGCTCTGACATCCTTTCTCAGTCAAGGACCGTGAAGTGATCACATTATTAATCCCAGTTGCCTAAGTGATGACATCAGTGAGGGTAAGTGAGAGTAATGGAGGGAATTCTGCAAAATAAGGCAAGTGAGGGCAACAGAAACAAACTTCCCTTTTGGAAAAGAATACAGAGAGGACTTTAAAAGGGGGAGGCATTGTTTTGATGCTGTCAAAATATTCCTGAAAAAAATGGCCACATCAATTCTAACTAGGGTTGCCAGCGTCCAGGTAGGGCCTGGAGATCTCCCAGACGACAGAGATCAGTCCCCCTAGAGACAATGGCTGCTTTGGAGGGTGATTTTTATGGCATTGTCTACCGGTGAGAACCTATTGTCCCCAAGCCCCACCCTCCCCAGACTCCGCCTCCCAAAATCTCCAGGTATTTCCCAACGCAGAGTTGGCAACCCTAATTCTAACTATAATGGTTGCCCCTGGCACCTGACATTTAATCAGCACTCCATGGCTTATAGAGAAATGGGAAAGTAAATTGAAGGTACAAAATCTGTGGGATTTTGAGGAAAGGAAGATGAGTTTGGATGAAGACCATAAACATTGCAAAGGGTGGATTCTGCACATCCTGATCCGTCCATGAGTCTCATAATTTGGTAGGCCACGGCATGTGATTCCTCCCCTTCTCTTTTTACAGTGAGGTGGATTTAGCTAATAAGAACCAGCTGTTCTTTTCCACTCTGATAGCTGTGAGAAACTGATGACAACCTGTTTGACCCCTGACCTCTGAACTTGACCTCCTGCTAATACCTTCAGCTGCTGGTTGTCATGGGTGGCTGGCAAGAGGCTTTTGTCTTTTTGCTGTTTTGGAGTCCAGACAGATAAATGATTTCTATTTGTCCTTTGGCGCAACGGAAGAGCTGATCGATACCGTCCACGAATGATGTCAAGGATTTGTCGCCACAGCTTATGAATGACAAAACGCTCCCCCCCTCCCCGCCGCTGCCAAAAAACTCCACCTTTTGGGGGCAAAAGATTGAAAGCTGGAAGAGTTTATTGATTTCTGCTTTCTTAAATAGCAGCTCGGGCCACAAAAGAGGAAAGAAAGGCAAAGCTTTGTGTGGTAAAATACAGCAAAAAGCTTCCTTGAGCGCGACGATTAGATCAGCTATTGCATTTAAGTACCGTGTGCCTCAGCTGCGGCCGGCCGGTCAATTTTCGCCCGCTAAAGCTCGCAGCAATTTCCCTCCATTTTTCCCCTTTTTTCAAAAGCACTTCAGCAGTGGAAAAGCAAGCCCCCTTCACAAAAACACTTTCACTTTGCTGTCCATTCGGTCAGAGGTCAACAGTGGGCATAGCTGGTATCTGGAGGGTTTAAAAAAAAAGGCACTGTTAAGGGTTAGAAAGGAAGGCCTGAGGGAAACTGTGGCCTAGTGTAGCAGAACACAGAAGCTTCTGATCATATTGTGGTCTAGTTCCAGGTGGGCTCAGCACCTTAGTCTTAGGGATGTCAGCTTTTGGTTTAAAATATGATCAGCGTTTGTGTTGCTCGAGGTAGAAGGTGTCGGGTCTTTGGGTTTAGAAATGCATGGAGACTTTGGGGAGGGACCTCAGAGTCCACCTTCCAAAGCAGCCGTTTTCTCCAGGGGAACTGATCTCTGTAGTCTGGAGATCAAGACAAAATTGGATTTAGGATACTAACCTCAAGGTATGGTCTGAATTACAGCTCATCTCCAGACTATGACTTTTGTACTGTTTTAATTTGCTGGTTTAAATTGGTTTTTAATTGTTCTTGTAAATTGTATTAATATTGATCAGGGCTATTTTTGGGGCGGAACGCACAGGAACGAAGTTCCGGCTGGCTTCAGAGTTGGCCACGCCCACTATAGCCAAAACCTTTGTGCATGCGTGGCTACAGAGGGAAGGCCTGGAGAGCAAACCCCCTCCCCGCGACTCCGAGGCGGGTGGGCCAGGTGGGCCCTAGAAAGATCGGGGAGGCATTTAATGTCCGGGGGGGCATTTAATCCCCCCCCCATGCCTTCCCCAGCCTGTCCAAGGGCCGGCTTGCCTGGGCAAGCCAAGGAAAGGCAGTTTAAACTGCTCCCCCCTCTAAGGGCCAGCTTGCCCGGGCTCCCCGCAGCAGCGGGGCACCCAGGCAAGCCAAGGGTAGACATGGGGTGTGGCCTAATATGCTAATGAGTTTCTGCTGTTGGGTGTGGTCTATTATGCTAATGAGTTCCTGCTGGGCTTTTTCTACAAAAAAAGCCCTGGTATTGATGGAGCCCGCCCTGAGCCTACTTTTGCAGGGAGGGCGGAATACAAATGCAATAAAATAAAAATTTAAAAAATAAAATAAATACAGGGAGCAGTTTTTGGAGGAAATGGCAGCAGCTTTGGAGGGTGGATTTTATGGTGTATCATAGAGTTTAGGATAAATGAAACTCCTGGAGTGATATCACATCCCCACTCCAATCACCACCTGGGGGTGAACAACTCTACCGAGGTTCCACAGACACAATTGGGTGGGTCTATGGTTCTTCTTGGTTCTTTGAAAAAGTGAACAAAGCATGTAGACAATACCTGGACTTTCAAAAGGCTTCTGACAAGGTACCTCACCAAAGACTCCTGAGTAAACTTAGCAGTCATGGAAAAAGAGGACGAGTTCTCTTGTGGATTAAAAACTGGTTAAATGACAGGAAGCAGAGAGTAGGAATCAATGGGCAGTTCTCACAGTGGAGAGAAGTATGCCGTGGGGTCCCACAAGGATCAGTATTGGGGCTGGTACTATTTAATTTATGCGTAAATGATCTGGAACTAGGTGTGAGGAGTGTAGTGGCCAAGTTTGCAGATGACACCGAATTATTCAGGAAGGGGGAAAACCAAGGCTGACTGTGAAGAGCCCCAAGAGGACCTCCACAAACTGGGTGAGTGGGAGACAGCGTGGCCAATGAAGTTCAGTGTCGGTAAGTGTCAGGTGATGCACACTGGGACAAAAAAATCCCAGCTTCAGGTATAGGCTAATAGGGTCTGAATTTGCCAAGACTGAGAGGGGATTGTAGCGGAGGATTGTAGCGGAGAGCTCAGTGAAAGTGTCCACTCAGTGTGCTGGCAACGGTGAACAAGGCAAACTCTGTTTTAGGAATTATTAGGAAAGGGATTGAAGATAAAATGGCCAATAGTATAATGCTCTTGTATAGATCTATGGTGCGTATTTGGAATACTGTGTACCGTTCTGGTCCCTGAATCTCAAAAAAGACATCACAAAGCTGGAAAAAGTACAGAGGAAGGGAGCCATGATGGTTAGGGGGCTGGAGCACCTTCCCTACGAGGGAAGGCTGAAAGAGTCCGGGACTTTTCAGTTTAGAAAAGAGACAACTAAAGGGGGACAGGATAGAGGTTTATAAAACCACGCATGGGGTGGAGAGAGTTGACAGAGAGAAATTTTTCTTCCTCTCCCAAAAGACTAGAATTCGAGGGCAGCCAATGAAGCTGATGGGCAGTAGGTTCAGGATGGACAAAAGGAAATACTACTTTACACAAGGAGTAATTCAGATGTGGAATTCACTGCCAGAGGATGTAGTGATGGCCACAGACATAAACAGCTTTAAAAGGGGCTTAGACAGATTCATGCAGGATAGGTCTATGAGTGGCTACTAGCCATTGTAATTAAAGGGAACCTCCACATTCAGAGCCAGGAGGCAACATCAGGGAAAGGTCTTGGCCTCTATGCCCTGTTGTTGACCCTCCAGAGGAACTGGCAGGCAGGCTACTGTGTGAGGCAGGATGCTGAATAGATGGACCTTCACTGCTATGATCCAGCAGGGCTCTTCTTAGGTTCTTAATGCACTGATGCTCCCTTCCTTCAGGCAATAATTGAGATTCCTTATTCAAGTAATTTCCTGTTCATTTTAAGAAAGGAAGAATCAGCTCACAGAGTCAAAAACTGTAAAAACCCCATTTCCCATAGGTTCCACCTTAGATCTGTAGCTTGTTTGAAGTTGGTTGAAATCTCCAGTCAACCTTGCAACCTGGGTCAAGGGTGGCGTTATAAATGTCCAGCGCCTCCCCAAGAAGAAAGGGGTTCTTCCAGCTTCAAAGGCTGGTGCTCAGTGGGCTGAAAAGGCAAGGATTTGTCCCCAGGAAGGAAAGGAGAACCACTTGATGGCAGCCATACCTGTGCTGATAAATACTCCCCCCCCCCAGTTTAATGGTCTCCTCCAAAAGAACACTGGGTAATGTAGTTTAGCGAAATACTGAGAACGTCCTTCTACAGATGATAACCAGGAAGTAAGCTTGTCATTCTTTTGATCTGTTAAAAAATGTGTCCTCACTATTTTCCATGCTAATTTAACAAAACACTTCTATCTATACAACCATGATCTGTAATTCCATTTCATCGTCTGACGAAGTGTGCGTGCATGCGAAAGCTCACACCTTGAATAAAACTTAGTTGGTCTTAAAGGTGCCCCACTGGTCTCTAGCTTTGTTCCCTTTTCGAGAGTATCACAAAAGCAAAATTCAGTCTAAGGTGCTACTGGACTCGTGCTCTTTTCTGCTGCTACAGACAGACTCACACAGCTACCCGTCTTGATCTGTCTCCGTAGAGGGTATCATCATCATGACAACTCTGTAAGGAGATTTCTTGCCTCAGGTCTCCCACTCAAAAAGCTCAGACCAAAAGCACCCAGGTTTCCTTCTCCTCTCTGGCTCAGCTGAAGCCTTTCCCAGAAGTGACATCATGCTGTTTGGTGTAGTGGTTAGGAGCGCGGACTCTAATCTGGGAGAACCGGGTTTGATTCCCAACTCCTCCACATGCAGCTGCTGGTGTGGCCTTGGATCAGTTACAAGTTCCTTCAGAGCTGTTCTCTCGTGAGCAGTTCTGGAAAGAGCTCTCTCAGCCCCACCTACCTCACAGGGTGTCTGTGGTGGAGAGGGGTGGCCTTGGACCAGTGACATATTCTCAGCTAACCTACCTCACAGGGCTGTTGTGAAGATAAAATGGAGGAGAGGAGACCAATGTAAGCTGCTTTGGGTCTCCAATGAGGAAAAAGGCAGGACATAAACTAAGAAAACAAGTAAATAACTCTATTTGTAAACTGCCTCAAGCAAGTTCTCTGCAGAGGTGACGTAGAATTTTTCCAAAACAATATATAGAGATCAGGGGTCATTTCGTAGAAAAAGAGGTGCAGGAGCTCATTTGCATAACTCATTAGTATAACTTATTTGCATATGCCACACCCCCTGACATCACCAGAAGTGTGTCAGAAGGCAACACCCACTGCTCAGGCTCCACTGGACTGTTTTGGATGGCTAGCTATTGGGGGGGGGGAGTGCGCAGATCTGTCCTCACAGAGGAGGGAGAGCTTGTACCTGAAGGTGGGCTGGCTGCTTCTTGCTCCTCGTGGCCTGACTGAGGGCTGCTGGGAGCAGGGGGCGGGGCTTGTTGCATGTGCCCACCCCCTGGGCTCCTTACTGCCAGAGCTCCAGTCCTGTGCGCTCCTGCAGGAAATGACCGCTGATAGAGATACACACGACTTCACAGGCCCTGCACAGCTGTTTAAATATACCAGCCAAGCAAGGGAAACACCCAGGAAGTGGGGGCAAGGGACAGGGACATAGGTGGGGCCTGGAGATCTCCCACTTTTACAACTGATCTCCAGCTGACATGTAATATTGCAAAGTTTTATTTATATTGTAATATGATGTTTACCTTGAAAAGATTTACTAAATGTATTTGTCATTTACATCACAGTGTTTTGTTTGGTTGGTCATCTCCTATATGGACAACTGTGATCCCTTCTCCGTTTATCCCCCTGGAGAAAATGGCTGCTTTGAAGGGTGGACTCTGTGGCATTGTACCCTGCTGAGGCTCCTCCCCTCCCCTCCCCAAACCCCCCCCTCTCCCGGAGCCACCCCCAAAGTCTCCAACCCAGACCTGGCAGCCCTAGGTAAGACTGGAGATCTCCTGGTCTCCAAATGTTGTGTCCACTGGCCGCCACCAGGGGCCAGCAACTACCCAGAGCTTGACCCTGGGTGAACAATGGGAACTGGGCTCCTGGGCTCTCCCACCTGTCGGTTGGCGTTCTACGACCGGAGCCAACTCACCCGGGAAACGGCCGCGGATTTCCGTCGCTTTGCCGCAGATTGCAACTTAGGGGCGCACCTCGACGGGGCCCTCCGTGACCGTTTCGTCGCGGGATTGAGGGAGCAGAAGCTCAAGCGGCGGATTGCGGAGAAGGAGGACGTCACCCTCGCCTCGGTCCTATCTTCCGCCCCGCCATAACCACGGCCCAGCAGGTTGAGCCGAACTACCCCGAGGAGCAAGAGGCCCACCGGGCCTACACAGGCCCCAAGCATCACTCTCCCGGCCAGGAACAACCTCGGGCCGCAGCAGCCAACTGCGCGAGCTGTGGCGAGAGCCAAAAGAGAAAGTCATGCCGATTCCGCGATGCTACTTGCTGGAACTGCGGGCGGACTGGCCACATCGCTCACATATGCCGCTCCAAGGCCAAGAAGGCGCCGCCATCGCGTTGCAGGGCTGAAGCTCACTGCGAGGATGCCGCCAGGGCCAAAGAACTCTACCACCTCACGCAGACAGCAGAAACGGTACTGCAACTCCCTGGCAAATCCCCTGCCCCTAAAATCCTGGCCACCGTAACGATTGAGGGGTCCCCTTGTACCATGGAAATTGACTCGGGCTCGGCGGCTTCTATAATTTCCGAGGCCACGCTGAAGCACTTATGCCCAAAGTGGGGCCCCCGATTGCGAGCATCCCCCATCACGCTCATGGACTTTCAGCGGAACCGGGTGCCGATAAAAGGGGTCGGGACGTTTCGGGTGCAGTACGGAAAGTTCCAGAGCCGGCTAGACTTAATCGTGGTGAAGGGAGACCTGGTCAGCTTGTTGGGTCGCGCCTGGTTTGAGCCCCTGGGGATTTCAGTCGAGGGTGTCCAGCTTTGCTCGGCCCAGGACTACAAGGAGATATGTGGGGAGTTTCCCGCCGTTTTCGACAACTCCCTGAGCACATATACA
>NW_015172021.1:28485-30175 GCF_001447785.1 Gekko japonicus | reverse complement strand
TTCAGAAGAGGGCCAGAATGGGTTGCGGGCTGCATCATCCGCCCCACAGGCACCGTGATGTACAAGGTGTCAACAGAAGACGGGCAAGTACTGCGGCGGCACATCGACCAGCTTCGTCGGCGCCTGCTTCCGGAACATACGGATGTAGAGGAGCGGGAACACGGAATCGGTCCAGAGTGGGGCTCCCCAGTCTCACCGGCGCAGGATCTGCCCATGGAAGAGCATCCCGACAGGGCCCCTAACTCCCCGAAGGCCACTGAGGAGGCCTCAACAGCCGGCACTCCAGAACCTGAGAGGCCGGCACCACAGGCGCTCCCCAGCACGGGGAACGGGGCCCCCGTGGTCCCTATTCCGATCGCCAGGCGATCCACCAGAGAGCGGCAGCCCCCGGCATACCTGAAGGACTACGTGACATAAGGGGGGGGCGAACCATGGGGGAGGGATATTGTGTCCACTGGCCGCCACCAGGGGCCAGCGACTACCCAGAGCTTGACCCTGGGTGAACAATGGGAACTGGGCTCCTGGTCTCTCCCACCGGGAGCCAATAGAAACATGGGAGAGAAGTTCAAACCCCCTAATGGGATGGGGGGTTTGAACTTCCCTCCCGTATATAGTTGGCCTCCTGGCCGTTTGTCTTTGTCTTAGTTGTGTAAGAGTCAAGCGTGCAGCATGTTATGGGAGCTGAGAAGGCCTAGCCATGTGGTCAGCCCACTACACAAAACCAAACTACAAAGATCAGCTCCCCTGGAGAAAATGGCTGCTTTGGGAGCTAGACTCTATGGCATTATTTTCTCTTGAGGTCCCTCCTCAAGCTCCACCCCTAAATCTCCAGAATTTCCCAAAGTAAAGTTGGCAGCCCTTCAAGGAGGGTGGTGGGAGGGCGCAGGCCTTTAGCCTGAGTCATAGCCCCGCAATAGGATGGAGAGGGACCAACTGCTTTTGTCCCTTTTGCCTTCTGTTTTACGTTTGGCCTGGGGAAGGGAGATTAATTCCTAGACTGGCATTTTTCACTCCATATGGTCTCTGAGGCAACCTGTCAATCCTGAGATAGAACGCCTGTAAAAGCAGGCCTATTGTTCCCTGGCAGACAAGATTCTGCTGTGACAAATGTAATGTTTTCTTAAGGGCTCTGTTTAATTAAATGTTATGTACTGATAAAGTGTTTTGTGGAAATTTTACACTGTGTGGGTTTTATAATTCTTTTTTTTAAAAATTAGCCAGTGAACTTGGTGCTCAGGAAAGTGGTTGTCTTTGCCTTAAGAGTTGAGGGCCAGAAGTATTTGGATTCTGCAGCTGCTTCTTACAGAAATCCAGATGTCTATAATGACAGTAGTAGCAGCAGAGAGAGAGAGAGAAAAGAATCTATATATCTAATAGCGAAAGGTGCCCCCTGCATGCGGATACCTAAATCCGCGCATCGGGGCCACCTGGGGGGGAGGGAGATTTCTGTGCACACTTGGGGCAGTCCCCAGGTGTGCACAAAAATCTAAAAACCTGAAAAAAATATCGGGGGGATACTTAAATCCCCCCAAAAGTGACAGAGCGTCCCCTGCGCATGCGCAGGGGACGCTCTGCGAACTCCCTCGCCGCCGCCGCCGCTTGGGGGGGAAGAGAGATGCGAGGCAGCGGGGGGGAAGGGCAGCGAGGCCCGAGCTTCGGAGGCAGCGGGGGGCGGGGGGCCTTGCTTCGA
>NW_015172021.1:27067-28409 GCF_001447785.1 Gekko japonicus | reverse complement strand
ACTTACCTCCTCCTGCTGCTTCCTCCTCTGCCTCCTGTGTGGAGGTCCCTCCTCCCGCGCGAGTATCGCGGGTCCCGCCCCCTTGTATCCCCTAAACTGCACAAGCATTATGTTGGAACTCACTTGGAACAAGTCACATAAGGCGTTTTCTAACATTATTTCGGCGATGCCAGGCACTGTGCCCCACTGAGGTCCCTGTCCTCCCCAGGCTCCCTCCCCAAATATCCAGGAGTTTCCCAACCTGGATCCGGCAACCCTACCCCCCATCCTCCTCCGTTGGTGGGGGCCACCTTGCAACCCTACCTTCAGCTATCTACCTGGCTTTTGGCAAGCCAGTCTCTCTGTTAGTATCATCGCTGGCCTGCATTTTGGACAGTCTCCTCATCACAATTCGACTTGAATATTGGTCATCCTTACAAGGCTGCTGTAATACAAAATGCACTGCACATATATATAGCCCAACTTGTATTAATACTTGTAGTGATGTAGGCAAAAGGAAGTCCTTCCTTCCTTCCTTCCTTCCTTCCTTCCTTCCTTCCTTCCTTCCTTCCTTCCTTCCTTCCTTCCTTCCTTCCTTTCTTTCTTTCTTTCTTTCTTTCTTTCTTTCTTTCTTTCTTTCTCACCATTTACCAGTTCTTGGCTGCTTGGCCTGGGAAAAGCAGTCTGGATAAGAATCAGAAGCCCAGAGCAAAGCCAATTAATATATGAGACTTTTTCGCCACCTGTTTGAATTGCCGGGTTATGTGGGAAGGCGTATCAATTAACTGCTGTGATTAACCCAATCAGGCTTCCCATCTGACCAAACAGTCACCTCCTTTCAAGCTGTAATCTGGCCACCCAAAGCCCTCAACTCTGATTTCATTGTGCTCACCCCGGAAGGTTCGCTAGAGACAGGGCCTCTTTTTTCTCTCTCTCTCTTAGGCCCTCCCTCTCTCTCTCCCTAGGGAGATGAGCAAGCGTTCCCCTTTTTTGTCAACCGTGAGTGTTTCGGCTCCCCCCCCCATTGCCTTTTCAGATTGGTTTGTGCTGTATATGCATATTGTACATTTTAAGACACAGGTTGTACGTATGGCAACACACCACCACATATATCGTTTGTATGTGGAATATACGTACCCTGACCAACTGGGTTTGATTGAATCACAAACAACATTGAGACACAGGTACATTTCTCTCCTGGAATATAGCAGGGTGGAGGAACAAGGCTAAAGATAATGATTTCATAGATTATCTTAGATCCTTTGATATTGTTCTCCTACAGGAGACTTGGGCCCTAACTCCTTTACTCCTTGAAGGATTTAAATCCTATTCCATTCCAGCATCCAGGGCCAGTAGTGGAGGT
>NW_015172021.1:15001-26737 GCF_001447785.1 Gekko japonicus | reverse complement strand
CCAAAGTTAAATATCATTATCAATATCTGTTTTTACCCCTTTTGTTTTTATTTTTTGCAGTCTCATTTGATGTTAATAAAAAGCAAATTTGCATATTTTCCAATAAAAACATGTGGGTTATATTTGTTCACATCTTGTGGCTCTCAAATTTCTGATGCTTATTCAATGTGGCTCTTATGTTAAGCAAGTTTGGCCACCCCTATTTTAGGGCAAAGATTGTGCACAAGGAAACAGAGGAAGACACTCCCTCCCCAAAGCAATAGGCGTAATCTTCGTGGGGGCGGCGGGGCTTCAGCCCCCACCGAAATTTTCAGGAAGGTGCTCAGCCTCCCCCGGGAGCCACCCTTGCTCCTATCAAAGCAATGCCTCTGGCCCAGCCCCAGCCCCCCCCCCCGGGAAATTGGAAAGTCTGTGGCAATGGGACCTGAAGCTAGCTTGCAAAACCAGGAGCTCTCAGGAGAGTGAGTTGCTCATGGGATGGAGGGGGTGCCCTTATCAGGAAGGCTGGCAGCTGAGGCGGAGCCGCCAAAGAGGAGAGCTCAGCCGATGCACATCCCAGGACAGAGGGAGGCAGGTCGAGGCATGTTATCTCCTGCGGCTACCTCTCTTAATGCCTAGGAAGGCTGCAGCCTCAAGACCCAAAACTAAGGGTGCTTTCAGTTGCAAAGTGCACTTTTAATCCACTTTCAATGCACTTTGCAACTGGATTTTACTGTGTGAAATGGCAAGATGCACTTGCAAATGGTTGCTGGGGTGGGTTGAAACTGCATTATTTCGCAGGTGCGTAAGTGCCCTTTAAGTTATCTGGGTGCTGAAAGCTGTACTTGCTAGTTTACTAATTCAGTGCACAATCTGGCCCAAATTGAGAGCCAGTGTGGTGTAGTGGTTAGACTCTGCCATGGAATCTCTCTGGGTGACCTTGGGCCAGTCACAGATACTCAGCCTAACCTACCTCACAGGGCTGTTGTGAGGATAAAACAGAGGAGAGTGATGTAAGCCCCTTTAGGTCCCTATTAGGATGAAAAGTGTATAAATAAATAAAAGCTTAGTTTTTTTTATAGTCTCATTGCTTTCAAAGGGCAAAAGAGACTGTAATGCATATTTCTATTTACAAATCCAGCACATGTCTATTCAGAAGAAAGTCCCAATGTGTTCAATTGAGCTTTTAATCTCAGGTGAGAGTGTCTAAAATCTCATCCTCAATGTGCTTAACAGGACCAACCTAAGCAGAGTTACACCTTCTAGGGCTGCCAGGTCTGGGTTGGGAAATACCTGGAGACTTTGGGGGTGGATCCAGGAGAGGGTGAGGTTTGGGGAGGGGAGGGGCCTCAGCGAGGTATAATGCCATGGAATCCACCCTCCAAAGCAGCCATTTTCTCCAGGGGAACTGATATTGATCATCTGGAGATCAATTGTAATAGCGGGAGATCTCCAGGTGTCACCCAGAGACTGGCAACTGTGCGTTCTAAGCCCATTGACACCAGGGGACTTTGAAGGGGGTACCTCTGCTAAGAACTGTGCTGCCAGCCTCTCCCAATAGAAGCCTGCTTGAAAGGGGCTCGGCTGTGTCCTTGGTCTAATTTTAACTCCTCTCGAAACCTCCTGGCTGCCAACTGTATTGCACCAGCCAAAGTGGGAGAGATTGGGCGGGGAGCAACACAGGGAAGGGAGAGGGAGGGAGAAGAAAGATCTGATTTCTAAGCCCCTTTGAAACCCAAGCTTCACTGTTTATAAACTCCCATAAATATTAATTGATATTTAATAAGGTAGGTCCACACAAGGGAGGGTATTGTTTCGGCCAGCTCCTCCGCTGCAATTTTAGGGAAGTGTAAAAGAGTTTGTGTAACTTTCCTCAGGGGTTAAAAGCAGGTCAGGGAAGGTCCCCTTGGCTGGTCAGTGATCCGAGTTCTTCCTCCACTCCCTCCCCCCAAAAGCTCCATAGGATCACGGTAGACTCTTGGGAACTTAACCCGAATACCTGGAGCCTGCAAAGTGAAACTGTTTTGCTTCAGAGAGCACGTAGGGATCATGATAGCAATAGGTTTAAATGAAAGGTGAAAGGCGGGGGGGGGGGAGGAGGATTGCTATTCCCAGGCCGCCCTTCATCAGAATTTCCTGTGCCCACAAACAATTTCTTTCTTTCTTTCTGGAACAGAGTCCCCTACAGACCCAGAAACAGATTTTATGTATTAAAATGCACAAGAGGTGACCGAGGCATTTGTAGGAGCTTCTGAGCATATTTTGGGTGTGCGCCGGGGGTGTGTGGATGTGGATTAACTGGATGTTAACTAAAAACACAAAGAGCAGGTGTGATATTGTATTACTTCCTTGACAGGCTTGTGGCCGCAGGACTTCGTTATTTACTTACTTAAGACGCCTGCTCCTTGGCAGGAAAGCGATGGCGAACCTAAACAGCATGATAGAGTTGGTTCATACAGTCAATTGTCAGTCATTAATATTATTCAAGTATAATTTTGTCTGTGCATATATCCATAGTGTTCAAAAATACTGGGTAAATCTGTTTGTCCTTTCTTATAATAATGCTTTTTTTTTTGCTTTCGCTTTCCCCACAAGTGGGCTCAAAGTGATTTACAGTTACTCTTTAGACAGGGGACTAACAATGTTTCATAGGGGATAGGGAAGACAACATATAATTCATTTTAATTGCACATGCCGTAACTGCACAGTGGAAACGTTTCTGGCTTGGCTCAGTCATGTCCCGAACGGCTGCGTCGACCGGCTTGATGACGTTGGGGCTTCAGGACCCGTATGTCGTGTCGCCACACTGCCACTACCTGGCCGGAGCATCCCGCTGCAGGGATTTTTCGTAGCCAAGTAGATTCTTCCGCCTTCCGGATCCTGGACCAGGACGTCCCCAACCAACAGCTAACACCTTCCCAGAGGGGAGTTGGTGTGCCCACCCTCTCTAAGGAGTGGTTCCCATTTTATCTACTCGCCGAGGCTTTCGAATTGCTGGGTGGACGATGAGCTGGGGACAACAGGCTGGCTGCTCACACCAGTGCAGGGCTTGAACTGACACAGGTCGGATGTTAAGACAGTGGGATATACCCACTGTGCCACTGCTCCCCTGCACTATGGTGCTGGAGAAGACTCTTGAGAGTCCCTTGGACTGCAAGAAGATCAAATCAGTCAATCCTAAAAGAAATCAACCCTGACTGTTCCCTGGAAGGCCAGACAATGAAACTGAAGCTCAAATACTTTGGCCACCAAAGGGAGCACTCACTGGAGAAGACCCTGATGCTGGGAAAGACTGAAGGTCAAAGAAGACGGGGACGGCAAAGGATGAGATGGTTAGACAGTGTCATCGATGCAACGAACATGAAATTGAGCCAACTTCAGAGGACGGTGGAAGACCGGAAGGCCTGGCATGATCTGGTCCATGGGGTTGCGAAGAGTCGGACTCGACTGTGTGACTGAACAACAACAACTTCATTTATAAGGGTGTAAAGAAGTCCTGTCCCCAGCAGGGACACCCAAAGTGGTTTACCTCCTTCTCCTCTCCTCCACTTTATCCTCCCAACAACTCTCTGTTGAGGCAGGGGAGGCTGTCAGTGGGTGACTGGCCAGGCACAGCTCTGTAGCAGAGGGGGGATTCGAACCTGGGTCTTCATCTTCCCAATCCTAGTTTGATGCCATAACTGTTACATCACACTGTAGTCTCTGGACAGGAGAGAACATTAACACCTCTTGATGGCCTAGCAGGGCCTCCATTTTCAGAGGCAGTATACCTCTGAGTGCTAGTTACAGGTGTGGGGGGCATTAGGGGAAGGCTTTAGCCTCTGCTCTTCTGCTGTGGATCTTCCCCATGGCTTCTGTCAGCCACTCTGGAGAACAGGATGCTGGACTATTAGAACATATGAACTATTAGAGTGATCCATTCAGGTGGGTTATTTCTTACATTCTAGGTAAGAAGAAGAAGAGATTGGATTTATACCCCACCCTTCACTCAGAGTCTCAGAGCGGCTTACAATCTCCTTTCCCTTTCCCTCCCCACAACAGACACCCGGTGAGGTAGGCAGGGCCGAGAGAGCTCTTTCCAGAACTGTTCTTGAGAGAACAGCTGTGACAGAACTATGGCTTGCCCAAGGTCATCCAGCAGCTGCAAGTGGAAGAGGGGGGAATCAAACCCCGTTCTGCCAGATTAGAGTCCACACACTTTAACCACTACACCAAACTGGCTCTGTAAGCAGAATGGCTTCTGAAATTCTCCTCTTCCAAATTTCTCCTGGATTGTGGAGTTCCAAATTAGTTCAAGTTTGGTGTCTGAATTTTGTCGAGAGTGCCGTCCATGCAAAGGTAGCCATGGGTTTCCATTTTTGTGTGTGTCTTACCCTACCCCATAACCAGTGCGCATATACTCAATGGGGGGGGGGATTACAAAAAAAGCACTTTCAAGCAACTGTGGGTAGGTTGACTATGGATTCTCTTTGTATGCTGTACCAGTGCACAGGAGCATGTGTGCAAGTTGCTAAAAACATCTCAGAGCAACCTTCAGTTACACGGAGATTCTTCACTGCTGCTTTATTAATGCACAGCTGCAACCAAGAGAGAAGAAACTGATAGCAGCAGCAAAAGTACACATGCCTCAGGTCTGGGATTAATTTTATGAAACTATCCTGGAGCACAATGCAGAGCGAAACTGCTAGTGCAGTCAAGGAGTGGAATGTGAGAAACTTTTTTAATGCTAATGTGTAACATCTAAATAGCCAGAATATATGGTATGAGATCATGGAGCTGTGCCTCACCCTGCCTCACGACATTAGCTGTCAGCCATAGATAGCTTTGTGCAATGCCACTGTGTCACACGTTTCTCGATTACAAGGAAGGGAGAGTGAAGGTTGCCGCACAAGAGTTCCAGTAGCTCCATGTCTCTGGTCACCGTTTGGTGAAACCCAGAGGGAATTCCACACTTGCCTTTCCCCCAGCAGAGACGCACAACCCTTCCCTCAAGAGTCTTCAAGCAGAGGTGGCACAGGTATCCCTGGGGAACGTTTTAGTCTTAGATTTGAGCAGAGGGCAGAACTGGTGATCTAAAAGGCCCCTTTACAATTTAATATCTTTTCAGATGTTTTGTAGCCTTTCTTTCCAAGGCAGCTTACAACATCGTGCTCCCTTCCTCCATTTTCTCCTCACAAGAACCCTGAGAGGTAGGCAAGGCTGATAGTGTGTGAATAGCCCAAGGTCACCCAGTCAGCTTCCGTGGCATGAGTGGGGATCCTAGTCCAACACCTAGCCACTCTAACCACTAACCATCACTTCTCTGATTTTCTAGAACATGTCCATTGCTACCACTGTCAAATCCTTTGAAGGCTGTCTTTGAAAATTAAGTGGTACAAGCAGGGAACCCACAAGGACTTGTGTGGGCATTTAATTTCCCCCCCTGCCCCATTTTCTCTTTTGCTTCCCTGAAAGTCTCCATAGCCTCTCCCCCTTTTCTGCTTCCTTCTCTCCTTCCCATACACCAACCAACCTAGCTTAATCTCACCCAGGGGTAATTTCGTAGAAAAAGAGGTGCAGGAGCTCATTAGCATAACTCATTTGCATAACTTATTTGCATATGCCACACCCCCTGACATCACCGGAAGTGTGTCAGAAGGCAACACCCACCGCTCAGGCTCCACTGGACTGTTTTGGATTGCTAGCCATTGGTGGGACGGGGGACGTGCAGATCTGTCCTCACAGAGGAGGGAGAGCTTGTACCTGAATAAAACTTGGTCTTAAAGGTGCCACTGTTTTGAATTGCTAGCTATGGGGGGGCACAGATCTGCCCTCACAGAGGAGGGAGAGCTTGTACCTGAATAAACCTTACATAAGAACATAAGAGAAGCCAATGTTTGATCAGGCCAATGGCCCATCTAGTCCAACACTCTGTCACACAGTGGCCAAAAATACCAGGTGCCATCAGGAGGTCTACCAGCAGGGCCAGGAACTAGAAGCTCTCCCACCATTGCCCCACCCAAGCACCAAGAAGACAGAGCATCACTTGCCCCAGCCTGAGAGTTCCTATCTATACCTTGTGGCTAATACCCACTGATGGACCTCTGCTCCATATGCTTATCTAATTCCCTCTTGAAGCCATCCATGCTTGTAGCCGCTGCCACTTCCTATGGCAGTGAATTCCATGTGTTAATCACTCTTTGGGTGAAGAAGTACTTCCTTTTATCTGTTCTAACCTGACTGCTCAGCAATTTCATATATCCCATGCATAATCGTATAAACCTCAATCATGTCATCCCTCAGCCATCATTTCTCCTTTTTTCCTTGGTCTTGAAGGTGCCACTGGACTATTTTGGATTGCTAGCTATGGGAGGGGGGGTTCCCACACAGATCTGCCCTCACAGAGGAGGGAGAGCTTGTACTTGAATAAAATTTGGTCTCAAAGGTGCCACTGGACTGTTTTGGATTGCAAGCTGGGGGGGGACACACACACACATGCAGATCTGCCCTCACAGAGGGAAAGCTTGTATTGAATGAACCTTGACCTTAAAGGTGCCACTGGACTGTTTCAAATTGCTAGCTATGGGCAGTGTTCCCTCTAAGCTGAGTTAGTGTGAGCTAGCTCACAGTTTTTTAGCCTCCGGCTCACACATTTTTGTCTTCGCTCAGGAAGGATGGCTCCAGAGCAAACTAATTGATGCAGCAGCCAAATCACTCACTCACAGAGGAGAAAAAAGGAGGGAAAGAAAGAAAGAGCGATAGAGAAGGAAAGAAGGAGGGAAACAAAGTGCAGGGTGGGTGGGCATGCTTTGGCGTGTGCCAGCGATGGCGAGGGGGGAGGCGGGTGGCTTTCCAGCGGCCCGTGCACAGAGGTGCGGGCTGGCGATGGTGAGGGGGAGGCAGGCAGCGTTCCAGCAGCCCATGTGTGGAGGCGCAGACCGATGATGGCAAGGAGGGAGGCGCAGGCCCCTTCTCAGGAGTCAGGTCTTTACCTGCAGAGCACCCACTATCTGTCCCTCCCGATCTCCCTCCTTGTACCCTGCAATTGCAGGGGGCGGGGCTTGGTCATGTGCCCACCCCCTGGGCTCCTCACTACCGGAGCACCGCTCCCCCATGCTCCGGCCCCAACCGACCCCTGATCTCACCCCACCTTCAACTTTCCCTCCTTCCCTCCCCCTGTCAGGCTTTCCTCAGGAAAATGTGGCTTAGCTGTGCTGTGCTAGCTGCCAGGCTGGGCCACATTGTGCAATGCTGGATACCGGCCTGGGCCCAGAACAACACACAAAATGAAAAGAAATGGGAAAGAGCAGATTGGTATACCCCGTTAGTTATTGTTTCAAATAGCTTCATTGGATGATACCTCAAGGCTATACAGGTATGGAGGTACAAAAATCATAGATGGATGGATGGAGGACTGGATAGATGGATAATAGATAGATAGATGATAATGAAATATACCTATTAGGTACATTGAATCTTTTTCTTACAATGCGATCTCTTTTCAGTTGCATAAAAAAGTACAGAAAATTATCTGCTGGCTGATGCTGTCTTGTGTGCTGGTGTTTCGCTCAGGGTTTTATATTCAGCACCTTTCTCTGCCTAAACGTTCATGGCCCATCTTATGTTTTGATCACAACAAGTCCTGCACAATAGGCCTTCTTTTGTTTTCTCAGAGCCCTGGGGGAAGAAATCTATTGTGGGGAGAGCCGATAACTGTCAGGCAGGCCGAACCCACAATCCTGAATTATCTGGGCTTGCTATCACAAGACCCATCTGAAGTGGATTAGGTAAAAGTATCAGGTTTATGGCATCAGATCCAACAACCCGCGCATCGCACACTATCTAGAGGTTGCGATGGGGGGGAGGGAGGGTTTAGGGATGGATTATTCACTGGGCTTCTGAAAATAAAGTTCACTTCATGTTTTCAAGGCAGCATTCATTACAACCAGCAACTAGATTATTACAAACAGATGAGAGGTTGTTTGCCACTGAAGCTGAAAAACAGAAGCTTTCCATTTTTGTCTGGCTTTGCATAGCCACTGCTACAAATCTATGACAGTATAAAGGCTGAGTTCAGACTGGCAGTTTGGCCCAAAACAGGCATGTTTCACAAACAGATTAAAGGGGCTGGTTCACACAGCCAGCCGTAGTCAACCCATCCTATGACGATTCCCTACCAGGTGAAAGCCGTAGTAAACCCTGAAGGGTGCGTTGATCCCACTTCCCGGAAGTGTGCACGCTAAAAGCTGCAAACAAGCCGCACTGCTGCAGTCCTGCACCTATGCGCATAGGCGCATATCACCTGAGTGAAAAAAAAGCCACTTACAGCCGCGCCTCTGCCAGGGCTGGGCCAACAGTGCAAACGCTCCCTTGCGCCTCTTCCCCGGTATGCTCCTGCATCAGTAGGTGCAGTGCGACCAGGAATCCCCTGTACATCTTGGTCCTGGTCTTTTTGCCCCACCTCCCTCGCGCTTCATACTGCCAGTCTGTCCTCAGCCAAAGAATATGCATCTCCACTTCACTCTGCCAGGGCAGTAACTATAATACAACCATGTATCACTTCTCGACCGGTGTAGTCCTGGGACACGTAGTTTTGTGTAATGATGAGTGTTCTCATTTATTTATTTATTTATTTATTTACATGTGATTTCTATACCGCTCATAACCCCTAATGGGTCTCAGAGCGGTTTACAATTTTGACTACATTTGTAGTCGATCCTAACTAAGGCCACAATTTGTGCGGGGGGGGTGTTACCTAACGGCACCCAGACGGCGGGTTTCCTTTCTTCAAGGTTTTGGGGGGCCCTGGGCAGAGAGTACCCAGAAGCCTCCTGTGTCCACAGCCTGGCCTCTTTCCTTGCCCATCCACCCAGGTGTCCCCACTTGTTTGTGCATCATTCTCCTGCCCACTTGCAAGCTCTCCCACCACCTGCAGTAATGAATGAATAAAGTTTATTGTATATGGCCATTGGCCATCACAATTTTTTCTTAAATTACAATTTTAAATGAAACTGGATTCCCTAATATCTTAAAATACACAATTAGTTATTAAATTCAGTTAGCGTTAAATTCATTTGTACAATGTCTAAAACAGGGGTGTCAAACATGTGGCCCAGGGGCCGAATGAGGCCCCCGAAGGGCTTCTATCTGGCCCACAGTGGAACTGGCTGTCTTCTGCTTCTTCCTCCAGTTCTGCTTCTGCTGTGTCATCATAGGTTTGCAGCTTACAGATACACATCTGAACAGCATACTCAAGATTGCAACAGCACAGACATTTTGATGCAATAATTCAGAGCAAGAGGTGTCAGTTATCAGACACTGTTAAATAAACAAAATATTGCAAGAGTGCTGATTTTTAAGCATGTTTTTATTTTAAGTTAAAAAAACCCTTTGTGTCCTTTATAAAGTTTATATCTCCGCTACCTGGCATTACATTTTATGACACACATGGCCCGGCCCAACAAGGTCTAATTTATGTCAGATCCGGCCCTCATAACAAATGACTTCGACACCCTTGGTCTAAAATGTCTACAATGCCGCAAGTTAAAATTATATACAGCATTTACGAATTCCAACTCCAATTGTAACAGTGTCAATGCCTTGCATCTCAGTAGGCTGTGTTCCTAAGAACCACCTTTGCTTTTGCTTTCCTGGCTGCCTTATAAGATACCAAAGGATTCACGTCTGACAACAGAAAAATTAGCTTTTCACTATCAGAAAAATTGTGCAGTTGGTTGAGTATTTGAGATAAAAATCTGCTTCTAAGATCCGAATGTAGTGGACAAACCATTATATAATGAAATGGGTCTTCAATAGAAGTTCCACATACACAAACAATGTTGTTCTAGGGGAAATTTTAAGTATCTCCCAGTACCTGTGGTAATGGCTGCCCCTATTGCCTGCTTGTCCTTTCACCTGTGATGCTGGGCAGTGGGTGCAGGCAGGAGTGTCACCGTCACAGCCACCAGGAGTGCCGATGCTCTGTGCACCACCCACATGCTCTTCTCTAGCAGTGCTAGGCAGCACATGAAGCTGGGCATACGAGTGGCAAAGCACTCATCAACAGGCAGTGGGAAAGTGTGGTTGCAGGCAGCAGAAGAGATGGGGGAGTAGAGAGTCAGCAGCAGCATCCCCCCCCCCGAAGTCATCAGTCCTGGACAGCTGCCCCACCTCGTGTGGTGTGCTGACGCCTGCCCTGCTTATAGACACTGCTCATGTGACCCGAAAGTGATGTCATCACATCTGGGATGTCAGGATGATGTGCTGGTATTTGGCAAAAGCTCTGTGGTAAACTTGGCTCCTGCCACAGGGCTTTTGCCCAAATACCAGAGCATTGTCCCTACATCCCAGATGTGATTATGTCACTTTCTGGTCACATGGGCAGTGACATAGACACATCACTGCATGTCAGATGGGTCTTCCTCTTTTGGGGGGTAAATTCACTCCTGCCGGCTAACTGATTCATGGTGGGAAGTTGGGGCCTGACAGCAGGGGACCTCCGCCTCCACTAGGGGGTCTGGCAACCTGTCAGGACCCACAGCAACAACGAAATACACACTTAGGGAAAGGTTTTACTTTTATTGAATCTATAGATGCGTTGACAGGAACACTGTTAGGAATGGCGGGTAATCTATGCGCATGAAAGGTTATAGTACATTCATATCAGTAATACCCAATTACCGGGGTTCCCGTATGCAGGCAGTAGGCTTGAGAACAAACAGCTAGCAAAGCAAAACAGGTAAGAGCTTCCCACAACTCATCCTGGGTAAAGCCAAAGCAATCCCTCCAGCAACTCCTCCAGCGGCCTTGAAAGATACTCGTTTCTGCAGAGCGGCAATTAAGCGCAAGGGAAGGAATGCACATGCAAGGAAAACATAAGAAACCTTTGGCAGCTTGCTGACATACTGCCCTCTCGAAAACCAGCTCCCCCCTCTCAATCCAGATGTCTCCCGGTCAACCCGGGAGGCCTCCCACTTTCCCTGGGAACTCCCGGTTGAATTTGTCAGCATCCCCCCCCCCGAAGTCATCAGTCCTGGACAGCTGCCCCACCTCGTGTGGTGTGCTGACGCCTGCCCTGCTTATAGACACTGCTCATGTGACCCGAAAGTGATGTCATCACATCTGGGATGTCAGGATGATGTGCTGGTATTTGGCAAAAGCTCTGTGGTAAACTTGGCTCCTGCCACAGGGCTTTTGCCCAAATACCAGAGCATTGTCCCTACATCCCAGATGTGATTATGTCACTTTCTGGTCACATGGGCAGTGACATAGACACATCACTGCATGTCAGATGGGTCTTCCTCTTTTGGGGGGTAAATTCACTCCTGCCGACTAACTGATTCATGGTGGGAAGTTGGGGCCTGACAGCAGGGGACCTCCGCCTCCACTAGGGGGTCTGGCAACCTGTCAGGACCCACAGCAACAACGAAATACACACTTAGGGAAAGGTTTTACTTTTTATTTTATCAGCAATACCCAATTACCGGGGTTCCCGTACGCAGGCAGTAGGCTTGAGAACAAACAGCTAGCAAAGCAAAACAGGTAAGAGCTTCCCACAACTCATCCTGGGTAAAGCCAAAGCAATCCCTCCAGCAACTCCTCCAGCGGCCTTGAAAGATACTCGTTTCTGCAGAGCGGCAATTAAGCGCAAGGGAAGGAATGCACATGCAAGGAAAACATAAGAAACCTTTGGCAGCTTGCTGACATACTGCCCTCTCGAAAACCAGCTCCCCCCTCCCAATCCAGATGTCTCACGGTCAACCCGAGAGGTCTCCCCGG
>NW_015172021.1:0-14956 GCF_001447785.1 Gekko japonicus | reverse complement strand
GAATATCCCCTACTTCCACCCATTCGAGGTGCTGGGGTCCAAAGTCCTTCCATTCCACCAAATAAAACAGCTTCCCACGTTTGAATTTTGAATCCAGTATTTGAGCAATCTCATAATGCTCTTCTCCTTCAATTAAAATAGGCGGCAGAACCGGTTGGTCCCCACGCCAGTGTCTTTCTTCAGGAGGCTGAAATGAAATACAGAGTGCAAAGATCTCAGGTTCTTAGGCAATTCTACATCAACCACAACATCATTGATCACTTTGCACACCTTAAATGGCTGAATGAACTTCCAACCCAATTTCCTGCTCGGACGCAACATTTTAATGTTCTTAGTGGAAACATAAACATAATCCCCAGGCTGCAGAGCCCAACCCTCCACCCTTCTCCTGTCAGCCTGCGTCTTGTAAGCCTCCTTGGCCGCATTCAATGTCTTACACAAGAGGGGCCAAGACTTCCTCAATTTCTTGCACCACAAACCCGCCTGCCCAGGCCCTAAGTCATTCGCCCCATCCAGAAATGGGACCGGTGGACTGTCATAGCTGCAAAGAGCCTTGAACGGGGACATTCCCGTTGATGTAAGGCAAGTGTTATTGTAACAATATTCAGCAAGAGTCAACAAATCATGCCAGTCATCCTGTTGATAGTTTGTGAAGCAATGTAGATACTGTTCCAAGGTTTAACCCTTTCCGTTTGTCCATCAGTCTCTGGGTGGTAAGCACTACTCAACCCACTTTCCACCCCCATAACCTTCATCAATTCACCCCAGAATTTAGAAACAAATTGCGTTCCTCTGTCGGAGATAACCTTGCCCGGTAACATGTGTAGGCACACAACATGAATCAGGGACACGTTAACGAGGGCTTTGGCCGTAGGCAAGGAAGCAAATGGGATGAAATGTGGTTGCTTTGAGAACAGGTCAACCACCACCCATATTACAGTCATGGATTTACTGGGCGGTAAATCAGTGATAAAATCTATCGAGATGACTTCCCAGGGTCGACTAGGCGTGGACAGGGGCTTTAATAGTCCCGGAACTTTCCCAGGGCGAGGTTTACTCATTGCACACACTGGACATGATTTTACAAATGATGATAAATCCTTGTGCATGTGCGGCCACCAGAATTGTCTCTGCAGCAGTTGAAGCGATTTCACAAAGCCAGAATGGCCTGCCAACTTTGAGCTGTGAACCGATTGCATCACCTCCCCCCTTAGTGATTGAGGCACATACAGTTTATGGTCCCGATACCAACAACCATTTTCCCCCTGCACACAATCCCCCACCCCTTCCAATTGTCCTTTGTCCGCCTCCGAGAAGGCGGAGTTGAACTGGGCAGCCCACAGCGATGTCGGTGGGGCAGCGTTTGGCACCGGCCGAGGGGCTGGCACTTTTACCGCTTGGCTGCGAGTTGTCACCACCACCCCCAGTTGGGCGGGTGTGAACACAGAGTCCAGGATGACATCCCGTTGGCTGTCATGTTGAAGGAGGCACGAGAGGGCGTCCGCTAACGAGTTGGCTGAGCCCGGGAAATGATGGAGGGTGAACCGAAACTTAGGAAAGAAATCTGCCCAGCGCAGTTGCTTGGCATTCAAGCAGCGAGGCATTTTAAGAGTCTCTGTTCTTGTGATCCGTCCACACCTTGAAGGGGATTCTAGCCCCTTCTAGCCAATGCCTCCAGGTAGACAGCGCCAGTTTTATCGCCCCTGCTTCCTTTTCCCACACAGACCAATTTCTTTCAGAGTCATTGAACTTCTTAGACACATAGGCCAGTGGATGTAGCATACCATCCCCCCCCCTCTTGTAGGATGGCCCCTCCCATAGCCACATCAGATGCGTCAGTTTGAACAATGAACTTTTTAGACTCATCGGGGTGGGCCAGCACCGGCTCTGAAGTGAATAGAGCTTTCAAGCGCATGGACGCTTCCTGGCACTCAGTAGACCAGGGAAGCGAGGCGCCCGGTCTAGTGGCTTCCGGACCTTTTCCTTTCGTTTTCAAGAGGTCCGTGAGGGGGAGGCTGATTTGAGCAAAATTGGGCAAAAAGGAACGGTAAAAGTTCGCAAATCCGAGGAAGGGTTGTAATTGTCTCCTAGTCCGAGGGGCTTCCCACCCCAAGATATCTCAGACCTTCCCCGGGTCCATTTCCAGTCCCTGGTTGGAGATGCGGTAGCCCAGAAAGTCAACGTGTGACTTGTGGAATAAGCACTTGGAAGGCTTCGCATACAGTTTGTGCTTGTGCAACATTCTCAACACCTCCCTCTCCAATTTTACATGGGAGGGGACATCAGGGAAGTACAAAAGTATATCATCCAGGTAAACGAGCACCCTCTTAAACAAATGCTTGTGCAACACTTAGTTTATCAAGTTCATGAATACCCCTGGGGGGCCCTGAAGTCCGAACGGCATGACTAGGTATTCAAATTGGCCTAGGGGAGTGTTGAACGCGGTTTTTGGCTCGTCACCTTCTTTTATAGCACCCTAAAGTATGTGTCTCCTAAATCCAACTTAGAAAAAAAATTTCCTTTTGCAGCCTCGGCCAACAAGTCTTTGATTAAAGGCATCGGGTAGGCATTGGTAGAGGACACTGCATTTAGACCCCGGTAATGCGTGCAGAACCTCAGCCCCCCATCCTTTTTCCTACGGAAAAGCACTGGGGCCGCAAAAGGGGACGAGGCCGGCCGGATGAAACCTCTCGCTAGGTTTTTATCAATGAACTTTCTCAGTTCCTCTTTCTTGGCTGGCCCCATTGCATAAATCCGCCCTTTTGGCAGCTTCGCCACTGGCACCAGCTCAATACTACAGTCAGAGTGTCCATGGGGCGGTAATTCGTCTGCTTCCTCCTCCCCAAACACTTTAGCTAAGTCCCGATACTCCAGGGGGATGGAAAGCAGTTCTTCTTGTGTCAAACACGCTCCCGGGGCCTCGAGGGGGGGGTTTCTCTCCCCACTTAGGATCCCATTTGTGTCCATGGCACCGAGGTGAGATGAACTGCACCCTCCCCTCCTCCCAAAGGATATACGGATTGTGCCCGTGGAGCCAAGGAGCCCCCAGCACAAGGGGGAAATGGGCCACCGGGGTGACCACAAAGGCACGGGACTCCCAATGATCTCCCACCACCATCCGTAGTGGTACTGTTTCATATAGGCAGGGGTCTTTCATCGTAGACCCATCCATCTGGGTGAAAATTAAGGGGTCCTTTAATTTTCTCACCCCAACCTCAAGTCCCGCAACCAAAGAAGGGCTTATCAAGTCTCTCCCGCACCCTGAGTCAATAAGAGCCATTGCTCTTAGGTGGGTCCTGAGAGCTGGGTTCAACAGTGAAACAGTCACACAAAAAAGGGAAGGGGGGTTGCTCACCACTTCTGGCGCCTCTAGTTGAGGGCCCTGCCGTTCCGCGCCATCTACAGCAGGACCTATCCGTTTCCCACCGGCTCCTGGTCCTCACTGCTCGAGTCTCCTTCGTCCTCTTCGGGAGAGGCTTGGAGAGCCTTGGCAAATTTCGGTTTCCTGGTTGGTTTCTTCACCGGAGTGGCGGGACATCCTTTGCCTGTGTCTGCCTTCTCCCAGAGCACTTGTTGCCCACAAACGGTGGTGAAATGGCCCCGTTCTCCACATTTCAAACACAACCCTTGGTGCATTCGTTGTTCCCGCGTTGCATCCTTTTGCCGGGGCGGTTTGGGCTTCGGAGGGATAGGGGTTGATTTCCCCCCTCCTGCTACCATATCCAGCCGCAAGGTCTGCAAACGATTCTCAGCACTCTCTGCCTCCTGCATCCATGCCATGAGGGAGACAGGGTCGACCAACCTCAGGACCGTTTCTCTTATCTCCGTGTTCAGTCCAACACGGTACATCTCGACTAGTACATTGTCAGGCCAATTAGGTAGTTTGGCCATGTGAAGTTTGAACTCTGCGGAGTATTCTCGAACCATTCTGCGCCCTTGCTTCAATGTGTGCAAGTGCACTCGTACTCTTGGCCCCGCGTTCCGATCCTCGAATTGAACCCGCAGCACCCACATGAAGGCAAACATGTCATTGAGCTCAGGGTCCCTGGCGTTGTGCAGTCCCACATACCACGCTGCTGCGGGGCCTCAGAGGCGTGCAGCCACCACGTCAATCCGACTGCTATCATCCGGAAACAGGTGGCCCGATCGATCCACGAACTTCTGCACTTGCACAACAAAGTAAGAGAGTTCATCAGGATTGCCATCAAACGTAGCCTCAATCAGGTCTTTTGGGTGCGGGTTCACCTGCCCCGTGGGCTGGGCGGCCTCGGTGCCGGTACGTCTCCCGGCCTCGGGGCAGGTACGCCACCTGGTTGTGCTGGCACCCCAGGCCCAGGTAAGGGTTGCCCCACCAGCACAGCTGGCGCAGCCAGTCTCCTTTCCAAGGCCTCATCAATTGCTCTCGTGACCAAGTCTGGGATAGCCATGATGACTTCTTCCAAATTTTGCTGCAGATGCTGAATGTTCCGATCAGCTGCTTCCATGCGCTTGGACAGTCCCTCGTCCAGGGACACCCAGCCACTCCGGGCCTTCGATCGCTCTGTCACCCATGGTTGAGCGATCGGCTCGAACTGGGCTCCTAATGGAGGTAATCCAGCCGTCACAGTGAGACCCCTGTCATACAGACTGTATCTCGAGGGTCCCCCCGTGAGCATGTAGGTCTCTTTCGTTGAGTCGGGGTTGAACTGGCTCCAGCTGGAACTGGGTCTGCCACTTTGTCCAGCCCGGTATCTCGATCCTTGAGGAGTCAGGAACAGATGCGCCGACGAGTACCTCGGGATAGTCCCCCCCACTGCTCTCGATGCCAGTGGTTGGGTAGTCACCGGTACCGAAGCCGTGGTAACCGGGGGGAGGGGTTCTCCTGTGTCTGGCTCCTCGGGCTCCTCATCTGGCTCCTCTCCTCCATCGGGGGTTTTCAATAAAGGTTTCCCCTCTCCGTCGCTCATATCAATTTTGATAGATGCGTTGAGATAGGGAATGAAGGATTCCTAACAGAATGTCAGGACCCACAGCAACAATGGAGTACACACTTATAAGAAGTTTTACTTTTATTGAAGCTATAGATGCGTTGACAGGAACACTGTTAGGAATGGCGGGCAATCTATGCGCATGAAAGATTATAGTACATTTATAAACACATTCTTCTTGAACCATTGCATTATAATAATGCTCTTTTACCTTTGTTAAAATGTCCTCTGGAATAATTCAGTTTTGCATCATTTTCAAAACACCAGGAGAGAGGGACCCTTCCTGGCTTCCTCAGGCTGGCCATTCCATCAAGTGAAGGGGGGGGGGCGACAAGAATGTCTGCATAAGCTTTCAGGAGTCAGTGGAATAAATGTCATTAGTCTTAAAGGTGCCCATGGAGAAGGGTTGCCAATTCCAGATTGGGAGATTCCTGGTGATTTGGGGGTGGAGCCTGAGGAGGGTGGGGTTTGGAGAGGGGAAGGACCTCAGCAGGTATAATGCTGGACAGAGTCCACCCTCCAAAGCAGCCATTTTCCCCACCAGTGGAGACCAGTTGTAATTCTAGGAGGTCTCCAGCCAAAACCTGGACACTGAATAAACCAAGAAGGGATCACAGGTATCCATATAGGCAGGGGTCATTTCCTGCAGGAGCGCACAGGAGCAGAGCTCCGGCAGTAAAGAACCCAGGGGGCGGGCACATGCAACAAGCCCCACCCCCTGCTCCCAGCAGCCCTCAGTCAGAGCAAGAAGCAGCCAGGTAAGTCGCAGAGCTCCCCCTGGCCCCCCAGTCCAAAACGGTCCAGTGGCACCTTTAAGACCAAGTTTTATTCAGGTACAAGCTCTCCCTCCTCTGCCAGGACAGATCTGCACGTTCCCCCCCCCCCAATAGCTAGCAATCCAAAACAGTCCAGTGGAGCCTGAGTGGTGGGTGTTGCCTTCTGACACACTTCTGGTGATGTCAGGGGGTGTGGCATATGCAAATATGTTATGCTAATTAGTTATGCTAATGAGCTCCTGCACCTCTTTTTCTACAAAATGACCCCTGCTTATAGGAAGTACACGAAACAAGCAGGCTCTGTGATGTAAATGACTAGGACATTTAGTAAATCTTTTCAAGGTAAGCATCATATTATATTATAAATGAAACTTCACAACTTTACAAGAAAAAGTCCATCATTCTCAAAAAAAAAGTCCATCATTCTTGAATTTTAAAAAATTTTAAATCTAATTTTTAACTTAGTCAGCAGAATACAGAAGACTTTTGCACCTCGTTCGAGATGACAAGACTGGCTTGCTCAGAATACAAACACTTGAATTGGAACTAGTAGTAAGTTAAAAATTATATTTTAAAAATTAAAAATTTAAAAAACCAATATCCCATTCAGCTTCATGTTGCTTTTCATTTTAAATAACCATGTTTCCCCCCCCAGGATAATTTGAAGAAAGTAAAGAAGACGTTGATCACTGGTTTGTTCTTAACAATTGAGCTGTATCAGGAGGCTGACACCTTTCAACATAGTAGGATTACTCCTGAGGAAGATAGGGATGAAATGAGCTTATATCTGAGTGCTCATTGAGAATGATGGACTTTTCCTTGAGAATGATGGACTTTTTCTTGTAATATTGTAAAATTTCATTTATAATATAACTAGGAAAAAGGCCCGTTGTGGAAATAAATACAATGATCTCTAGAAAGAGGCTCTGGGCAGGTGCCTCGGCCTTGTACACTCAGTGTCAATTTGCTATGGCGACCTCAGCAGGGTATAATGACACTGAGTCCACCATTTTCTCCAGAGGAACTGATCTCTGCTACCTAAAGAACAGTTGTAATTTTGAGTGATCTCCAGCCCTCACCTGGAGATTGGAAACAATGGTTCCCCAGAAGGGAATGGTTGGTTTGGAGGGTGGAGTCTATGGCTTTGTACCTGTCCGAGGTCCCACGCCTCCTGAAACCTCACCCTCTCCAGGCTCCATCCCTCACATCTCCAGGAATTTCCCACCTGGAGTTGGCAACCCTATCTCCTTCCCAGCCAATCATCAACCTACCTTTATTTCCCCCTCACTCTTCAGCTTTCCACCCCCCACACACCTGCAGCCTCTCCCATGCTCTGAAGCCCTGACTGCCACGTCACATTGGGGCAGCATATAAGGATACAGAGCCCACTATTTTCTCCAGGGGAATTGATCTCTGCCATCTGGAAAGCAGTTGTAATTCTGAGTGATCTCCAGCCCTCACCTGGAGATTGGACACATTTTACCTCAGAACAGCAAACTGTTTAGAATGTTAGAGACAAAAGCCAATCAAGTCACATATGCAAACGACCTCTGTTTTCCGAGGCAAAGGCCAATGAGGCTGCATATGCAAATAACCTCTGTGTTCTGACTGGCTATGGGGGGGGGCAGCAAACTGTTTAGAATGTTGGAGGCAGGACTCAAGCAATGCAGCCAGTGGATAGGGACAGATTCTGAGTGACACACCAGGGCGCCAACCAATTCCGGAGCGTGTGGAATTTTCTAGAGAACTGCCACCACCATTAGGCTTTTATATATAAGGGAGATATGATGTTTACCTTGAAAAGATTTACTAAGGCCCCGTTCACACGGAGAAGTTGCCACACTGAAGACACGGATGATAGGCAGATTTTCCGGGCGCGATCATACCGCAACATCTGGGAAGCGTAGTGCACCCGTGGCTAACCCGTGGCTTGTTGCTGAAGATGCAGAGTAAAAAACCACCACATACGATGTATTAGTTTCTGGAAAACGTGGGGCAAGGGCAGGCGTCCAATCGCATTTCCGCTGGAAACCCGTGGCATTTGGCGCCCGCCCATGTCCCCTTGCAAACTGGATTTTTTAAAGTCCCCACAGGATGCGCACAAATGATCATGCACATGTGCAAACTTCGGTGAGACAAACAAAAAATCCTGTTTGCCACAGAAGCGGTGCGGCGTGATTGCTGGTGTGAACGCGCCGTGCTGCTTCTTTGCCGTGCTGCTGACTAGCCGTCTGATTGGCACTTAACGCCTAACCATGGGACCTCAACAGGACGTCTGATCAGGCTGCCGCGCTTTACTTTGTTCTGGGGCAAACAGCCACGCTCCCCCCCCGCGCGCGCATTTTCCGGCCCGTGTGACCGGGGCCTAAATTTCCTAGTCATTTACATCACAGTGTCTGCTTGTTTGGTGTAACACCTGGACACTGGCAACTTTGAAAAACCAGAGAGAGACATTAAAATTAGCCCCCTCAAGTCCCTGGGGGCTTATAGAATCCTGAGGAAAAAGTGTTGGTTTGGTGGAGGAAATATCCAGATTATCCCCCACCCCACGGCTCCTCACAGGACTCCAGTTTATAATAACGCAACCGCAAAAAAGGCCCAAACTCTCTTTGCTGTTTCCATATTGCTAATCGGCAACATTTCCCTTCCCCCTCTAACCTTCAGATTTATTTTAGGAGAAGCCAGCTTCCACTTAAACTGTTATTTATTTATTACTTAATGAGCAGAGAATCCCAGAGGCAGGGCAGCCTTGTTTGGAAGAAAGATCAGGTGCCAGCTGCCGCCGCAAATTAACATGCAAACCAGTTCCTGTCGCCCTTTGTAAAAAATCGTTGACAGAAGATGCTCCGTGTTTGCTCATGTGACTTAATCCGGTTAAACATACATTTTAAAACACAACAAACACATGTAAAGGGATTTAATACTCAGGGGCCGAACAACAGCTCCACAGAGTGCATGACAATGAAAATGTATCTCCAATATATGTAGGGCGATTCCCCTCCCAGTCTAAGGCCGTTATGTGTAGCTGAATACTGTCTTTTATGTAGCGCCCTGCGTTGCACGTTAGAAGTTCAAAAAATAGTAATATAATTCACTGAAAACATGAGGCAGACTGTTTTGTAAGCAACACGAAATATCCTGTTGCATACTGAGTTCCAAGATTTCTGAGTTTGTTTAGCTAGAGAATGCCTCATATTAAATGCTGAACTGGAGTATGCACAAATGGCTCTAACTTTCAATTCCTTCTATTTATTTGCACATTCCTGTTACTGATGCGAATGAGTACACTGACTGAAGCGCAAGATGTGGACAAAGACACTGCAAACATTTGATCTTGTTGTGATCACATGTACAAAGGTGTGTATCTGTGCCTGGAATGTTACTGAGGCACAACTGCCTTGTGTAAAACACCACACAAAGAAGCTTGTGGCAACCATATGTTCCGATAGAGGCCCATGGGAGTCCCTCAGTTGCACATCTCAAAGGCAGCTTCACCATGAGGCAAAAAAGGGCACTTTCACACATGCTAAATAATGCAGTTTCAATCCACCTCAGCAGTAGTTTGCAAGTGGATTTTATTCACACAGTAAGGGCGATTCTGCATCTGGCATTCGCTCCACATTTTCTCAACTGGGAAGAAAAAGTGCAGCTCAACACCACATTCAGATACCCCCGGGGGCAACGCCATACTGACTGCAAAGTCACCCCTGAATGGCCTTAAAACAGCCATAAATCTATGCAGAAGGTACAATAAAATCTGGCAATCAAAGAACTTGAAAGTGGCATGGAGTGTGGAAGCTACCATAAAACCCGATAATTGAAGGAAGTGAAACCAGCATGCAATGCAGAGGGAAATTTCTGTTCCAACATGGGTTTCGTAAAAGAACAGAGGGAAAAGCGAATGCAGTATCAGCCTAAAATCCAGTTGCAAAGTGCATTGAAGGTGGAATGAAAGTGCGTTATTTAGTGTGCAGGCTGGCAGAATGGCAGATTGCTTTTTTGCAGTGTTTCAGGAATATGTGTGCATGTGCATCTGTATCACAGAAGACAGGAAAAGATAGGAATGCACAGATGGAATGAACATCTGCTGGGAAATATGCACATCCTGCGTTATATATAATTCCAAAATAAATATGGAAACAAGACCAGTGAATTCAGAGTACCAAAATCTGAGGGAGACATCGAGATTACAAGAATTTCAGAAACATCCCTGTTTAGGATATGTGAATTTTCTCTCTGTCATCAAACCTAAAGCCATGTGCCGGCAGCCAAGGCTTTCACTTGCCAATTGCTAATTTTTGGTATCCAAAGATATTTACAGCCTCTGTCAGTGGTGGCGTTATAACGTGACCAAACAGGGCTTGTTGTGTAATAAAGAAACATCTTCTCCAAGCAGATTGTAAATTGTCCAAGGCCAGTTTCCTGTTGGAAAACAGGGTTTTGCTGTACCTGAGGGTTTGATTGATGACCATACAAGCCCAGCTGTGTCGCTTGTGGCTTTCTTTGCCATAGACCCTTTCAATGTTCTAGCAATGTATTATTGGCAGAGTTATGGCAGGCAGCCTTTCCAGAATCTGTCTGTCTGTCTGTCTGTTATCCATTTATCTGCCCATTATCTATCTATCTATCTATCTATCTATCTATCTATCTATCTATCTATCTATCTATCTATCCATCTATCCATCTATCTATCTATCATCTATCTTCTTCACCACCACCACCACCACCCACCCACCCATCCACTCATCCATCCATCCATCTCCCTTTCTGCATGCATTTTTCCCCTGCCGTTTCTCCATACCTGATCCTGTTTGCCTTTACTCTGGATTCAGTGCTTGTAATTCTGCACCTCTGGTTTTCCCCCTGGAATCACCAAAATATCTGGATTATGTATTCTGCATTACTCTGAGAAAAGTCACCCAAATTCAGTCGTGGGTGGCATACTCCTGGTGTCCATGCCCCAGTCTTTCATGTGGTGTTTTCCTCTGCCCCCGCCACATCAGTAAAATGATGCTTAGGGACAATTGCCAACCAGGACTCAGAGTAGTGTGCATGTGTCAACAGTACTAAAGAGTATTAACACAAGGTCCCAAAGTACATTGAAACGGGTGATGACAGATTTTGCATTATACAGGAAACAACACAAACGTTTGCTAAAAGAACAAGCCCTGAATTGTGCGCTGTTCAATGTGGCCAGGATCATGGTTTCCAGGTGGGGAGAATGACATTCAGAGATTTTGGATAACATGCGGGGGAGCAATGGGCCACCATGCACGTTCTGGCTGCAGTTCAATGCAGGAATACCCACTGCATCCCCAGAGGGGAGCCATTCCCGGACTCAGAAAACAAGCCTTTCCATCCGCATTCATACATCTTGAAAACGTTACTGATTAGATTCTGCACAGTATTTTATGATTGTATGATTATTGTATTGTTTTAATCTTGTCTTAGGCCCCAGTCACACGGGCCGGATATCGCAGGGGGGAGGCATGGCTGTTTGCCCCGGAGCGAACTACCGCGCAGCCGCGGGATCACACGTCCCACCGACGTCCGGTGGTTGGGGGGGGGAGCCTGGGGAGGTGCCGATCAGACGGCGCAGCAAAGAAGCAGTGCTGCCATGGAAAACGGGGTTGGGTTTTTTTAAAAAACCCAAGTATGTGCTTCCGCCATTGGGTGCTTGTGCACATCCTGTGGAGACTTAAAAAAAAACACCCTTCTTTGCGATGGGACATGGGCGGGCGCCGAATGCCACGGGATTCCAGCAGAAACGCGATCAGGTGCCCGCCTTTGCCCTGCGGTTTCCGAAAACTAGTACCTCCGAGGTACTAGTTTTTTACCCCGCATCTTCAGCGGGAAGCCTCGGGTGAGCCACGGGAGCTCTACGCTTCCCAGATGTGGCGGTGTGATCATGCCCGGAAAATCCGCCTATCTTCCGTCTCTGTAGCGTGGCTAATGCTCCGTGTGACCGGGGCCTTTAATTGGTTTTAATTGTTATTGTATATTGTTTTAACATTGATGGAACCCATCCTGAGCCTGTTTGCAGAGGGTGGGATGTAATAACAACAACAACAATAATAATAATTCACTGCATTGTCTGTCAAGGCTTTATTTATTTATTTCAATTGTGTTATAGACTGCCCTTTCCCCACATGGGACTCAGGGCGGTTAACAATTTGTAAACACATTCCAATAATTTAAACAACAAAAACAGCAATAATTAAAACTAATCAGATGGAATTTAAGTGTTACGTATCCTTACCCAGAGGTGGAGAGACAGGAAGGCCAGGCTTGATGGGGAACTGTCCATAGGTTTTGGGGGAAAGTCACCATGATAGACTCAAGCATGAAGTGAAAACCAATGAACCAAAAAAGGGATAATGCAGTGGTGTTGCTTATGTGCTGCTTAAGGGTGCAGGGCAATGGAAAGCTGCTCTCAAGATACCCTTGGTGGATAGCTGCCGTGGAACCCACACTTCAAAGCCTGTCCCAGCTCAGGCGCAAATACACTTATCCAGGGAAAGGTGGGCTAAGATGGCCCCTTAAGGGCGGAGATGATAAACCCAAAGGACTTCTTTGGCATTCAAATTACTCTAGCATGAAATTGGGGGGGGGGGGAGAAGGAGAAGAAGAAGAGGAAGAGATTGGATTTATACCCCGCCCTTCACTCAGAGTCTCAGAGTGGCTTACAAACTCCTTTCCCTTCCTCTCCCCACAACAGACACCCTGTGAGGTAGGTGGGGCTGAGAGAGCTCTCTCGAGGACTGCTCTTGAGAGAACAGCTCTGAGAGAACTTGTGACTCACCCAAGGTCACCCAGCTGGCTGCATGTGGAGGAGTGGGGAATCAAACCTGGTTCTCTCAGACTGCACTCTTATCCACTACAGCAAACTGACTCTCTCAGAAGGAAAGTCTGTGGCAAAACAGCACTCAGCAAACCCGGGAAAATGGTGGAGGGAATCCAAACTGAGAGCTGAGCAAGGCAGTGTTTTAAAAATAACCCTGTGGAAATGCAGAACAATCCTTGTAGGCAATGCAGAATTAAAAATATATCGCGAGTCGAAAGTGGGAGGCAATGCAGAACGAAAGATATACCGCAAGGCAGAACAGCTGAGAGTACGGGGAATAACTGTCTGTCTGTCTGTCTCTGCCTCTCCTGTCTATCACATTTTTGTACTTTCTTTCCTCTAAGGGACTCAGGATAGCAGACAATACACCATCCTCCCTACCTCCACTTTATCCACACAACCCTGCGAGGTGGGTTATTTATTTAAAAAGTGTACTAGCCACCTTTCTTCCTTACAGAGCTCAAGGCAGCTGACATTTATTTATTTACTTACTTATTTCACTTGTATCCTGACCTACCCCATGAATGGGCTCACGACATAATAAAAACAATAAAAACCAAGATGTAAAAGCAGTTAAACCATTAAACGATCAAAACAAGATGGCATGAAACATGAGTAATCCAACATTTCCTGTGATATTTTAACAGGCAATGGTAGAGCCAGTTTGGTGTAGCGGTTAAGTGTGCGGACTCTGATCTGGGAGAACTGGGTTTGATTCCCCACTCCTCCACTTGAAGCTGCTGGATGACCTTGGGCAAGCCATAGTTTTGTCAGAGCTGTTTTCTCACGAGCAGCTCTCTCAAGAGCTCTCTCAGCCCCACTTACCTCACAGGGTGTCTGATGTGGGGAGGAGAAGGGACAGGGGTTTGTAAGCCACTCTGAGACTCCAAGTGGAGGGTGAGGTATAAATCCAATCTCTTCTTCTTCTTCTTCTAGATGACCTGATTTAGAACAGTTTTTGATCAGATGGTGGGAGGTACCTAAAATGTAGTGCCCCATACGTGGTAAACAGAGGCACAGGGCAGGTACCAAAAGGCAGGGGAGGCTGTGATGGTAAAACATCCGCTGCCTCAACCAAAGGCCATTTTACAGGCCCTGAGGAACTGTAATAGGTCCCGCAGGGCCCTTATCTCTATTGGGAGCATGTTCCACCAGGCTGGGGCCAGGGCCGAAAAAACCCTGGCCCTGGTTGAGGCTAAGTGGACATCTCTCAGGGGCCAGGGATTACCAGGAGCAATGCTCCCTTCTAAGCTGTGGAGTCTTGTGAGCAAAAATTCTGCTTTGTGAGCTCCTGACATTAAAGTTGTGAGCGAGCGATTTGGCTGCTGCAGAAATTAGTTTGCTTTGGAGCCCTCCTTCCTGAGCTAAGACAAAAGTGTGTGAGCTGGAGGCTAAAAAACTGTGAGCACGCTCAGAGGGAACACTGACCAGGAGGTGTTGATCTGTGGAGCACAAGGCTCTCCAGAGCACATATGGGGAGAGGCCATCCTGCAAATATGCTGGTCCAATATTGTGGTCCCAGGTCGTGGAGGGCTTTAAAGGTCAGTACCATAACCTTGAATCGGATTCATGATAAATAAAATACATATAAATACATAAAACAGAGTACATCAAAACACATAAAAACCAAAAACTGAAATCACAATTTAGGACTGTTTTAATCAAATACAGTCCTAAATAAAACAGTCTCCAGCTGCCTCCTAGAGATCAAAAGTGAGACGGCCAGGCGCACCTCTCTGGAGAGGTTGTTCCATAATCGTGAGGCTACCACTGAAGAGGCCCTCTCTCAGGTAGGTCTGAGAGAGCATGCCTGACCCAAGGGCAACCAGAAAGCTGCATGGCTGAGTGTGGAAGTCCATGTTAAGTCCTGAGCTTAACAAAGAGTCAGAGTGTGATTTCAGCCAAAACTCAAGTTTATTCTTCTTCACGATCACTTCTCCAACACGGTACAACATCTGTGTAATGTACTCCACCATTACCAAAGCTTCGTACATTTAGAACAATAGCCAAGCGGATCCTAGTCCGCACCAATCAGAGGGCCAGGTCCGCAACCGAGAGCCTATGGGACTCTCAGCTTCTGTAAATAACCTATAGGATGAATACGGGGTGTGTTTTGGTGGTGGGTTTCTGGGCATATATACCGGCCTGCGCGCCGGCTTACTTTGTCTTGTTCCTGATTGAATAAAGTACTCTTGCTGAAATCACTCCACGTTTCTGAGTACTTTTCACTGGCGATGAAGGTGGGATTCTACCCTTCCTGAACAGACCCGGAGGAGACCAAGCAGCACCAAGCACCTATCGTGCCGCCACCGTAGCCCCGCCGCTCGCCGGAGATCAACACTCCATCGCACAACATCTCACTCCGTAAC
>NW_015172020.1:1040265-1045079 GCF_001447785.1 Gekko japonicus | reverse complement strand
TGAGTTGTTTCTGTGTACAATATGTGCACGATGTATTATGCAGATTTCCTCATGCACAATTAACATTGAAAAATGCATGTGTTTTTGAAAAATGCATGTGTTTTATGGGGAGAATTCAGTGCGAGGAAACAGAAAATGGTGTGAAAACAAAGGATCCCAGGGTTGGGTCCTCAGGACCTGTTCTGCTAGTGGAGGACTTCCCTCCAGGAGAAGGAACCAGATGTAATAAGGTGAAGGCTCCTTTTCTTGGAATAAAGTGCCTCTGTCAGCAGAGTGAGTCCGCAGCTGTGCTTTTGAACTGCACAAAGAAGAATCTGAATGGGGATTCGCAAGTCAGCATGGCAGGGCTGAGAACTTCAATATAATCTGAGCCGTATATCTCTACTGCTGTTGCTGTCCTTGCCTTGCCCGGCCTGCATGGTTGACTACCTAAGCCCAGCTGGTCTTTCAGTGGCTGTGATAATGATCAGCTGTTGCTTTTGGGGTTGCCAACTGGCCCAGAGGAAAAACAAGTCTGGTCCCTTTAATAGAAACTTAATGCGTAGAAATGGGCTGTTGAAGTTTTTCATGGCATGGAGATAAATCACCTTTCAATAAAATTCCATTATTGAAAGGGCAGGACATTTTTCTCCAGTTGGCAACCATAGGTGTTTGCTTGGAAGTCTTTCTGCAGCCTACCCTACTCCCTGTGATCAGCTCGCCACAGTACGCCGAACATCTGCTAGGAACGTGCATAGAATGGGGTTCGTTCTTCAAAAGCCAGACTTTTCCTTTTAGCTGCAGGGAAAGGCTCTCTTTGCATCCCGCAACTGAAAGCCAAGGTTCGTGCTGGAAGGGGGGGGGGGAGTGTCCTGGCTAGACCAACCTTTGTGCCGGTTCCCGGAATGTGCTGCATTCTGGGGAAATCTTTGCTGAGCCCAGAGATCTGGCATTGAGCTGCCTCATGGACTCCTTTGAGGGGGAGAAGCAGCGATAAGGGATGGGGCTGGGCTGACTCAGCTTTCCTGACAGGCACTTTGAACCCAGGCCAGGACTGCCACCGGAGGAGAAGCCAAGAGGAAGCAGTCGGAGGAGAGTGCTGGTTCAGTTCAGTTGCTACACAGTGCAGCAAGCGAGTCAGCCCCCGGGGCAGACTGGGGGGGGGACCACCCAAACACAATGATTTTTGTTTAAATAAAACCAGTAGATCTTTAAAAATTATATTATTATTTTTTTATAACATGCCTTTTTAGGAATAAACTTGTCTGAAAGATAGGTTTTATTCATTCGTTTATCTATACCAAAACTTTCTTTCCAGTCCGGATCCAAAGTGGCTTAATCGTTCTCCTGTCCTCCATTTTATCCTCACAACAACCCTGTGAGGTAGGTTAGGTTGAGAGAGTATGACCGGCCCGAGGTCAGAGAGTGGAAGCAGATCCCAGTCTGACACTAACCACTACACTACACGGGCTCTTTTTAACATTAAATTTTAATTAAGATACCTTCTAGAAGAAGAAGAGATTGGATTTATACCCCACCCTTCACTACCCAAAGGTGTATCAGAGCAGCTTACAAACTCCTTTCCCTTCCCCTCCCCACAACAGACACTCTGTGAGGTAGGTGGGGCTGAGAGAGCTCTGACAGAAACTGCTCTTTTTCAAGAACAGCTCTTATCAGAACTACAGCTTGCCTAAGGTCATCTGACCAGGTGCAAATGGAGGAGTGGGGAATCAAACCCGGTTTTCCCAGATTAGAAGAAGAAGAAGAAGAGATTGGATTTATACCCCGCCCTTCACTCCCCAAAGGTGTCTCAGAGCGGCTTACAAACTCCTTTCCCTCCCCCTCCCCACAACAGACACCCTGTGAGGTGGGTGGGGCTGAGAGAACTCTGACACAAACTGCTCTTTTTCAAGAACAGCTGTGCCAGAGCTTGTGACTGACCCAAGGTCACATCAGCAGGTGCAAGTGGAGGAGTGGGGAATCAAACCCGGTTCTCCCAGATTAGAGTCCGCACACTTAACCACTACACCAAACTGGCTCTCTAGCTAAAAGGTGCCATAAAATGGGAATTAGAATTTATAATTCTGTAGTCTGGGGCTGCGGTGGCTCAGAGGTTAAGATGCTGAGCTGCAGACCGGAAGGTCTGTAGTTTGGCAGTTCAAGACCCGAGTGCCACGTGACGGAGTGAGCTCCTATCTCTGGCCCCTGCTCCTGCCAACCTAGCTGTTCGAAAGCAAGAAATTGCAAGTAGATAAATAGGTACCGCTTTGGTGGGAAGGTAACAGCATTCCATGCGCCTTGGCGTTTAGTCATGTCAGCCACATGACCCCAGAGAAGCCTTCAGACAGCACTGGCTCTTTGGCTTAGAAACGGAGAGTTGGATTCGACTGGCTTTTGAGCAAGGGAAACCTTTACCTTTAATATGAGACAATATATTCATAATATTTTTTAAAGGTTTTTTAAAAGCAAGTTTCAATAGTTCATGGATAGGAACCCCTTGTCTTGGGGGTTCCTGAGGCTTCTGCATAGATTAATTTAGGTTAATTTTTTTAATCTTCCCAATGGGACTTGTTGCATGAAGGTAATAATTCTGCTCCTTTGCCCCCTCCCCTTGACTGATATTTAGAGATACACTATCTCTGAATCTGGAAGTTCTACCTAGCCTATGAACACAGTAACTATCATCCAGAAAACTGTCCCATCTGTCAAGACCAAGAATTTGGTTCAGGTAGGAGTTCTGCTTCATGCATATGGTAGAGGCAGTTGACAGCTAAAAATGAGCTATAGCAGGGTGTGGTGATCAGAGGCTAGAATCTGACTGACCCAGGTGCAAATCCACACACTACCACAGAAATTTGCTGGTTGACTTAGGCCCATAATTCCCTCTCAGCCTGTCCTACCTCACAGGGTTATCATTGTGAGAATAAAATGGAGCAGGGGAGAAAGAAGTTGGAAGCTGCTTTGGATCCCCGCTGGGGAGGAGAAAGTGGTGGGTAAGTCTTTAAAAGAAAGAAATACAATTTGGAAAGAACAGCGGAAGGACTGAACAGTAAATGTTTCATTTATAAAAATTATGGGTTAATAATGCCTGATGGTAAATCCTGAGCTTGTAAACAGCTGATGTCTCAGGACAATGTCTTCCTCGTTTTCTGTTTCCCTCCACCAACTAACCTGTCCTCTACAAAGTGCTAATGGCTGCGGTCACACACTAAATAATCCACTTCCAGTCCTCTTTCCAACTGGATTTTTCCAGTTCGCACAGTCAAATCCAGTTGGAAAGTGCACTGGAAATGGATTGAAAGTGGATTATTAAGTGTGTGTGACCACAGACAATGTCTATCAAGCACAGCTGCTGACCACTCCTCTAAAGGGGCATTTCAGAGCCATCTAGGCCTGTGGTTCTCACCACAACTGGTGATGGGGAAATCCAAGCGGTGCTAGTTTCGGTCTGCCTTGCAACTCTGGTTTTAGCTTTGGCTCCTTTGGAGTTCTCTAGGGGAAGTCGTCGAAGTAGTGACAGACTTCACGTTCCTGGGATCCCAGATCACCGCAGACTATGACAGCAGCCATGAAATTAAAAGACGCCTGCTCCTTGGGAGGAAAGCGATGGCAAACCTAAACAGCATGATAAAAAGTAGAGACATCACCCTGCCAACAAAAGTCCGCATGGTCAAAGCAATGGTATTCCCAGTAGTCATGGATGGCTGCGAGAGTTGGACTATAAGGAAGGCCGCGCGCCGAAGAATAGATTCTTTTGAACTATGGTGCTGGAGAAGACTCTTGAGAGTCCCTTGGACTGCAAAAAGATCAAATCAGTCAGTCCTAAAAGAAATCACCCCTGACTGTTCCCTGGAAGGCCAGATAATGAAACCGAAGCTCAAATACTTTGGCCACCAAGTGAGAAGGGAGCACTCCCTGGAGAAGTCCCTGATGCTGGGAAAGATTGAAGGTCAAAGAAGACGGGGACGGCAAAGGATGAGATGGTTGGACAGTGTCATCGATGCAACGAACATGAAATTGAGCCAACTTCAGAGGACAGCGGAAGACAGGAGGGCCTGGCGTGATGTGGTCCATGGGGTCGTGAAGAGTCGGACTCGACTGTGCGACTGAACAACAACAACAGGGGCTGCTCTGAACTGCCTTTCTTCCATGCCGTTCACTGCTGTGTCAGGGAGAGGATTTAGGCGCAGAATTTCTGTCCTGCATTAGGTTGAGTATGTAAAAATCCCCTTGCCGGATGAGCAGCAGAGACTACAGGGACTGGCACAGTTGGCTAAATGATGCAGGAAAACTAATAGGCTAATATCTAACCAGGGACATCTGGGTTTATTTGCGTTGCCTTGGGGAAGGTCTGAGTGCAGCTCACTGTTCTTTTGCTGCTCCGGGGCAAATGGTGGAAACAGAGATAAGTGCAGTAGACAGGGCTGTATTAACCCATGGCTGGGCTTTCAGGTATCTCGGGGCCTCTTCGGCACTTCAGTCTTTCACCCCACTACAGCTGAAAGCCTGACCCTGGCACGGTAGGTACTAGGCTGCAGTATATAGCCCTATATCCATTTTGAGGGTATCCTGAAGAATTCTATTCACAATTATTAATATATATTTTTTTATTGCATGAGCAGTGTTCCCTCTAAGCTGAGTTAGTGTGAGCTTCCAGTCGCTCACAAAGTAGAATTTTAGCTCACAGGACTCCACACCTTAGAGGGAACATTATGCATGAGTAGAACCCTTCAGGAAAGCACATTTTGAGGGTAAATTTGTTCAATCTTGTAATATTTTGAAGTGAATATTTTTTTAAATTATTTATTAAAATATATAATTTATGGATAATTGTT
>NW_015172020.1:1031521-1038235 GCF_001447785.1 Gekko japonicus | reverse complement strand
GGAATGCGCAAAACATGGGATATAGTCAGCAAGTGGATTCCTTTCCCGAATTCTTGCTTGTAAGCCTGTGTATTTGCCACTCATGTTTGAGGGGTTATTGTACAATTGGCTTCTGCAGTCACCAAAGTCAATGTCATGTTTTTCCAAAAAGCAAAAGATACCTTCTGCAAGCTCTGCAGTATCATGGCCCTTCATCTTGATGAACTGAACCAACCTTTCAACCGGCTCACTTCCAAGAACATAACGGAAGATACAACATAATTTATCTACATGACTTGTGTCTTGGGTAGAGTCGACAAAAATTTGGCTTCCTTTATTTCCTCAATAATAGTGTTTAGTGTCTTATTTCCTATAATACCTATGAGTTGGTCACATGTGGAGGAAAACAGGTAGGAAACCGAACCTTTCCCTTTATTAGCGTACTTTTCAATGTGTGGCTAGAAAGGGGTCAAAATGGGACAGCAGCTTCAACGTGCCCAAAAAGTTATCATTGGTTGGTGACCCAATCACCTGGTCGTTTCCCCTTAAAAGCAAATCCACGTTCAGCTAGAAACCTGATGGTGGCAACAACTCACTGAAGTACAGATCCCACATAAGCTCATTCAGCTTCGCATTGCTTAACCAGAAGGGTATGTACACGGCCAGATTCCTTTGCTCTGTGGCAGAAGGTGATAGTGGCTTCTCTGTGGGCCTTGCTGGTTTCATGTGCTGACATTTGTTTTGCTGCCTTTTTCCAATCAGAGAAACCACTTGCTGCAAAGGCATTGTCATCTGATGAAAACAGTTTACACTCAAAACAAAATGCCTTACCTTTGCTTGGTGAATAGCACAGCCAGTTTCTCTTTTTCATCTCTCCATTTGACAGGCGACAGTAAAATATGGAACTGCAAAAATATCGCTTTTACTTTCCATCCACTTGAGTTCAGTTTATGATAGTGCCATCTTCATTGTGGCACTCATCACTCCCTTTCCTAGACCAGTAATCTCGCATCTCCTCGGTTGCAGCTGGCCACAACCCAAGATCACATTCCATGATATAGTCACAAGGAGGATCTACCAGTGGCATGTATCCTGACTAGGCGGGCTTGTGTCAGACAGATTGATCTCGACCGCTGGTTCTGGTTCATGAACAACTTCGTCTTCGTGCAAAGAGCATTTGTCAAGTTAGATCGATGTCCATCGTTGTGTCAAATTCACAGGCAGTTTGGGAAGCAGAGCTTATGCTATCATTTACACTTTTGGTATTCACACGGGCACCAGTACCCAGTTGAAATAAAGTCTGCATTGCTGACCTCTTTTCTCACAGTGCAGTCGTTCTTCCTTTTCTTTTCTCTTTCGCAATCCTGACTTTTGCTTGTACACATTGGCTGCTGTGATGGAGGTGTTTAAAAACCATATCGAGAGCAGGAAAATGGGAAGCCAGGTTAACTTTCCTTGGCATGCAGGCAGTTGGAATGCAGGCAGAAGGCTGCTGCATTCTGATTGGTCAGCGCCACCTGGGTGCTGTCAGTTTGACGGCTGGAGAGTCAGTTTGGACAGTTCAGGGCAGGCTGTGAGAGAGAGAAGGAGGTAGTTGGAGCGATGTGGTGCTCTGAGTGAAATTTATGCTGAAATGAGGGATGATGAAACCTCAGACGATCCGTTACTTAAAGAGAGAGTTAGAATTCATTTTGGCCTGATGGCGGAGCAAAGCAAAAAAAGCCTTCGGAGACATGAAGAGAAAACCAGGAGAGACATATTCCCTCACTAGGCTGTTGTTTGTACAGAGCCTTAAATAGATGGGTTGAAGGAAGCAAAGCCAAAACCTTTGAAGAACTAAAACAGGTGACAGGCTTAGAACAGTTCTGCCAACAAATCCCCTCGCAATTGAAAACTGTAAATACAGTTATCGTCAGGGTTCCCTCTAAGCTGAGTTAGTGTGAGCTAGCTCACAGGAGGTGTTGCTGAGTACCAGCTAAGAGCAACCTTGGAGTCCCATGATAAGGCCATTCCAGTAGCAGACGAGCAAGCTTTCTCCTGTTCTCTCTCTGTTGTTTTGCTCCTTAGCAGGCTGAATCATGGCTCCTTTGCTTGATTGCGGGAGATAAGAGAGGAGCAAGATCTAGCCTGTGCAAAAGTGATCCAACCGGCGGCGAGGGGGTGTTCTTTAGAATGCAGGTTTGGGCAAGGGTTTCAGAGGTGGTAGCGGTCCTTCTCTCTTTATGTGTTTGTGGGTCAGATCCAAGGATTGCAGGGGAGGAAGTATTGCCACACAGAAAGTCAGGTTTGAGAGCTGGTTCACATCTTGGATTGTTTTTCTCGGGATAAGCTCTCATGGCCAGGGTTGTGGGCATTGTGCAATGCCATGCAACCACAGAATTTGGGCTCGGAGCCCACAATGGTACATCCTGGGAACTTCAGCTTTCATGTTGCTTTTTTTAAGCAAGTTTCTAGTCCTTGTGGTGGGTTTGATGGCATGGGGGTGAAATTTCAGAAACCTGGTTTTGTGCTTGGCTTAGAAGCATTTCCATCCTGGGAACTTCAGCTTTCATGTTGCTTTCTAGTCCTTGTGGGTGGGTTTGATGGCATGTGGGTGGAATTTCAGAAACCCGGTTTTGTGCTTGGCTTAGAAGCATTTCCGTTGGTTGGGAGATGGTGTGGGCTTGCAGTGGGTATATCTCTTTGGAGCAGTGGCATGAATGGGACACAACTAACCCTTTGCAATCATGCCTTGTTCTTTCGTAGTCCCTTTCCCCCAACCCACTATGGAAGAGAAGAAATGTGAGTGAGAAGGCCTCATGGAATAGCCTGACAGCATATGATGCAGCTACCTTGCTGAAGCTACACAGTAATATAAATGGAAACAGCCCAAGACAACTAGTAAACCGGAAAACAGGCAGACACTCAGCGCTTAGGATGAAATGAAATACAACTCCCCGGAGTTGATTTGATCTGTTTGTATGCCCGGGATAAGATTCTCCAGTAAAATGGATGAGGATACATTCTAGTATTTGAAATCATGGCATGGAATGCCATGTGAAGACACTATGAATAGTAGATTTTCAAGAGAGACTACCACCGTGCTTCAGTATGTTCGGATGAAGTTGTAAACAAAACGAAAATCAACTCTGGGGAGTTCCGTCAACTCACTTTTTTCTGTATTTTGGGTGTGCATATGAAAGACAGAATATGTAACAGTGTGGATGTGTTATTAGCTATTATAAAATAAATTGTGTTTCATTTCATCCTAAGCGCTGAGTGTCAACCTGTTTTCTGGTTTACCTTGCTGAAGCTAAGCAGGTATAGGCCTTGCCAGGGCTTGGATGGGAGACCATGTGAGACTTTAATGGATGCTGCCTTGAGTTTCACAGAAGACAGGAGAGCTATAAATAAGTTTGCCCTTGTCCAGCAACCCAAATGCCCTGTTTTCTGTTTGCTTCCTGCCAAGATCAGATGAGCTGCAAGCTGAAGGAAATAGATTTGGCTCTTTCCTCTGACCAGTGGAACAGATTGTACAAAATGAATAAGGCATTTAATGCAGTTTGCTGAATGGAGGTTGCAGAATCCAGATTTCCTTGAGGGAGGATTTAGACTAATGGTGCAGAATTTTGGAAAAATGCATGCTACCTGATTTGACTTGGTCACTGGAGGACTTCTTGTTTTCAGGAGCACCCGTAGCTTGAAAATCGCTGAATTCCAGATGTGGCAGCTGCTGTCAAAACGGTGATGGGTTCACAGCTGGGAATGGGGAAAGGAGGCTGAGTTAAAGGCCTTTCTGTGTCGGGAAGAGAAATGGAGACCAGGACTGAGCGAGACCTATTGGGTGCTGCTCCTAAACTTGGGTTTTGCTTTTGCCTTTACAGGCAAACCCGTCCCCATTGAATGCTGCTGTCACTGAAGATATTTACACCAATGGCTCAGCCGTGCTGGGTAGCCCAGCCCATGCAAATGGCCGGGAAGTGCGGAAAATGAGATTCATCCAGTTTGAGAAGGTTACGGAAGAGCCCATGGTGAGCTGGGGCAGGGAGGGAACAACTTCGTGCTTGTGGCTTCAGGTGGTGAGAGCTGTTTCACCGCAGTACCTTGGCTCAAGCCAGGAATGATCCTGATCTTTGCAGAGGAGCTGTGCTTACTCTCGTGGCCATGGAAGGAGCTTCACACGGCAAAGCAAGGACCTAGAGGAAGGGAGTGTTACTTGTCAGCCGCTCTGCCTGGCACAAAGGAATCAGGGCAGAGTTGGGCCCTGATTCTTCTGTCCCAGAACAGTATTGTGGGGCTGTTGAGATCAACCGCATGCAGGCAGGCCTGGGAAGAGCTCTCCAAAGAAGCCCACCTGTCACGCTGCAGTGCTTACCTAGGCTGTCTCAGACTTTCCTGCCTGTCTGTTCCAGGGCATCACGCTGAAGCTGAATGAGAAGCAGAGCTGCATGGTGGCCAGAATCCTCCACGGGGGCATGATTCACAGGCAAGGTAAAGAGGCCTGGGAAATATCTTCCCGATTCCTGGGAGCCAGCATCCGTTTCTTTAGATGCCAGCCCTGCCACAGAGCAGAATCTCTCTCCCTGAAGTTCCAGCTTGCTAGCATCACATTTTAGGCACAGAATTCTTTCTTTCATGACCGACGCTGTGGAGACTTTAGTTCCCACAGCACCCTCTCTTAAGGAGACTTCAGTCCCCTTCCCTGTTAGATGCAACAGGAGGTGCACACGGCTCGTGTGTCATATCTCGTCTTCAGAAGTGAGGGTATTTCGGTGCTAGGAGCAGGGCAGGACAGCTAAGAAATGCTGTGTAATGCTGCTGCAGTTCAACCTAGAACAGGATTCCCGGTGTCAGAAATCAAGGAGTGGGCTTCTTAAGCCTCGCTGCATTCATTATAGTTTACGCCATCCTTCCTACCCAGGAGAATTAGATTGTCCTGCCTCAGGCAGAGAGCAGCGGTTGGCTTTGTAGCAACAAGCTGCTGCCGGCTGGTGAAGACTCTTGGCTTTTGGCAAAAGCAGAATGAGCCAGGAGGCTAAGGTGAGAGCCTACAGGTGGTGTGGCTACAAAAGTGATTTTAATGAAATGGAGTCTCAGGAGCACGCATGCTGTTCTTGAGAGGGATGTAGTTCATAGTTTGCTTCTTCAGTAGAGAGTCATCTGTACTGGGCTTTGAAGCCACATAGTTCAGAGGCCGCGGTCACACGAGAGGTTTCGGGCCGGGAGAGGGACGGATCGGGGGCGCAGCAAACGGGCGCGATCCCACCGCAACATCTGGGAAGTGTTGCGCACCCGTCCCCGATCCGGCCCTTCCGCCCAAAACACACAGCAAAAATAAACCACCTACCAAGGTGGTTCTTCTTGCAAGGCCACATCAAGACCAGCCGTGGGATCGCTGGCGCGTCCTTTCGCTGGCGCATCCCCAGCTCCTGGCCGAACTGCGCATGCTCAGACATGCGCAGTTCGGCAGCCTCCTGTCGCTGTCTCCCCGGCCTCCCCAGCATCTGATCGTGCCGAGGAGCAATTGCACCGTGGCTCACGGGATCTGTATGATCCCGCTGCCGCGTGCCTATTTTGGTGTGGCTTTTAAAAGCCGCACTTTTGCCCGACTTTTTTCCCCCATGTGGCAGGGACCAGAGTGTTCGAACAACTAGCTCTCTTTTGCTACTAGTGACATGTTTTTCTGACCAGGCTTTGAAGGGTGGTGGGAAAGTTCACAAGCGGGAATCCTTTCTGGTTCCTTCCACAGAGAAGGCTGGTCTTGAGTGGTGGGGGAGAGGGGGCTTCAGGGTAATGCCTGAGAGCCCCTGTTGTTTGAAAAACAACATTCATGAGTGGCTGGCACAGACAGAGTTTGGGTTACCGACGTTGTTGTCTGTTGTGTAGGCAGACCCTTCCTCTTTGGATTTGCATTTCACGAGCTCATCTTTCCTACCCTGGCAGGCTCCCTTCATGTGGGGGATGAAATCCTAGAAATCAATGGGAAAAGCGTCACTAACCACTCTGTAGATCAACTGCAGAAGATGCTGGTAGGTACCTGGGGCAACTGGATGAGGGATCAAAACTTCCTTCTTGTCACAGCATCGAGTTGAGGATTTATCCTTCGCTAGTACCTGCAGCTAAACCTGTGGCAGGCTGTGGCTCTGGAATAGTATATCTGCTTTGCATGCATAAGGTCCCAGGTTCAATCCTCAGCATCTCCAGCTAAAAAACCTGAGGTAGCAGGTGCTGGGGAAAGAGCTTCCTCTGCCTGGGAGAACTGCTGCCAATTGGGATAGACAAGACTGAGTGAGATGGACCAGTGGTGGGTAGAAGGCAGTGTCATATATTGACATGTTGTTTAAAGTGGGGATGGGAGAGAGGGGAAGAATATGGGCAACTGTGGGGAAACCCTGTGGTTCCAGAAGTGAGCCCAGGGTCCCAGCTGCTGAGACAAGTTTGGGGTCCTTGGGCTATTTCTGTGGTTGGTCAAGGGGCCAGCTGCTCCAGAGGCTGATTTTTCTCCCTTTCATTTATTTGCTAGAAAGAAACCAAGGGAACGGTCTCACTAAAGGTCATTCCCAACCAGCAGAGCCGTGTTCCTGCCCTCCAGGTAGGTGGAGCTTCCACCTTTTAGCGCCCTTGTGCTGGGGTTAAATAGGGTTGTGCAAATCGAAATCAAAATTCTGCACCAAGAAAAAAAATGCATTTCACAAGCGTTATACCTTCGCCAATAACCAGGGCTATTTTTGGGCAGGAACGCACAGGAACGGAGTT